>NC_091952.1:7674280-7679280 GCF_031021105.1 Erythrolamprus reginae | reverse complement strand
GCTGTGGCGAGGGGGGCGTTTGCCCAGGTTCGCCTGGTGCACCAGTTGCGGCCCTATCTGTACCGGGACTCACTGCTCACAGTCACTCATGCCCTCATCACCTCGAGGCTCGACTACTGTAATGCTCTCTACATGGGGCTACCTTTGAAAAGTGTTCGGAAACTTCAGATCGTGCAGAACGCAGCTGCGAGAGCAATCATGGGCTTCCTCAAATATGCCCATGTTACACCAACACTCTGCAGTCTGCATTGGTTGCTGATCAATTTCCGATCACAATTCAAAGTGTTGGTCATGACCTATAAAGACCTTCATGGCATCAGACCAGAATATCTCCGAGACTGCCTTCTGCCGCACAAATCCCAGCGACCAGTTAGATCCCACAGAGTTGGCCTTCTCCGGGTCCCGTCGACTAAACAATGTCGTCTGGCAGGACCTAGGGGAAGAGTCTTCTCTGTGGCGGCCCCGACCCTCTGGAACCAGCTCCCCCCAGAGATCAGAATTGCCCCCACCCATATTCCTTTCCCCCCAGGCCTATACAAGTTATGCATGGTATATTTGTGTATATGCTTGGTTTTTAAGTTAGGGTCTTTTAAATTATTTTAAATACACTGATACCTTGTCTTATGAACTTAATTGGTTCTAGGACAAGGTTCGTAAGGTGAAAAGTTCGTAAGACGAAACAATGTTTCCCATAGGAATCAATGTAAAAGCAAATAATGCCTGCAAATCCTGCAGGAAAATCCCAGACTTTAGAAGGGAGGCGAACAGTGGGCAGGGAGGAGCAGCTAAAGGGGGCGGGTGGAAGAAGCAAGGCTAAGCTAAAGGGTGAATGGGAAGGAAGGAAGGCAACGGGGTGCCCCTCCCTTTTCTTTCTTCAAAAGACACCCTTTCAGTACCTCTGCAAGCAAGCGGTTCTCCTACTTTTGTTAATGCAAACTCTTTCCCCCTCTAAGCCGCCCCGCCTTTTCTTTCTTCAAAAAAAGGGGGGGGAAGCAATCCCTTGGGTTCGTAAGGTGAAAATAGTTCGAAAGAAGAGGCAAAAAAATCTTAAACACCGGGTTCCTATCTTGAAAAGTTCGTTAGAAGAGGCATTCGTAAGACGAGGTACCACTGTAATAGATATGTCATATGCTGTTTTATTATTGTTGTTAGCCATCCTGAGTCTACGGAGAGGGGCGGCATACAAATCTAATAAATAAATAAATAAGAAACAACTAAGCTCAGAGAGCAACTAAGGATCCCATATTTCAACTCTGAGCTAAACGTTTCTCTTCTATTTGTACACAATCTACTAAAGTGAGCAATCTGAGTAAGGTTATAACCTTCGTTATTTGGGGGGAGGGGGGCTGGGGGCAGGGGAGGGAGGTTTTCTGAATTGTGCAAATGAAGATCCCTGGCCATGCAAGGCATTGTGCAAATCCACAAAAGAGATAAATTGGGTGTCCTGTATTGTCAACAGTGCCTGACGAGAGGGTTAAAAAGTCAACCAAAGCCTTGTAATTTTTTTATACACACTGCAGGATTTTAATTCCACAGTGTTGGCTAACATCGTGATTGTTTTGAATTCCTCTTCAACCATAGACACCCTTGGTCTGCTGCCAACGTTTTCTAAGGCTTGTTGTCTATCCAGATCAGCCAAATAGAAAGTAGGTTTGGGGTGTTATTTTACTGAAAGAGTAGTAGATCCTTGGAACAAACTTCCAGCAGACATGGTTGATAAATCCACAGTAAATGAATTTAAACATGCCTGGGATAAACATAGATCCATCCTAAGATAAAGTACAGAAAATGGTATAAGGGCAGACTAGATGGACCAGGAGGCCTTTTTCTGCTGTCAGTCTTCTATGTTTCTATGTTTCTATGAAACAGGGCCGGAAAAGGTGGGGAGAAGCCTCGGTGGGATCTTTCTAGGAGTCTCCTGGGAAGAAACAACCGGAAAAGGTGGGGAGAAGCCTCCATGGGACCTCTCTAGGAATCTCCTGGGAGGAAACAGGGCCAGAAAAGGTGGGGAGAAGCCTCCGTGGGACCTCTCTAGGAATCTCCTGGGAGGAAACAGGGCCAGAAAAGGTGGGGAGAAGCCTCCGTGTGGCCTCTCTAGAAATCTCCTGGGAGGAAACAGGGCTGGAAAAGGTGGGGAGAAGCCTCCGAGGGGCCTCTCTAGGAATCTCGTGGGAGGAAACAGGGCCAGAAAAGGCGGGAAGAAGCCTTCGTGGGGCCTCTCCAGGAATCTCCTGGGAGGAAACAGGGCCGGAAAAGGGGGGAAGAAGCCTCCGTGGGGCCTCTCTAGGAATCTCCTGGGAGGAAACAGGGCCTCCATCCTCCCTGTAGTTTCCCCAATCGCACGCATTATTTGCTTTTACATTGATCCCTATGGGAAAATCTTTTCTACTTAAGAACCTGGTCAGGGAACGAATTAAGTAGAGGTACCATTGTATTCTGAACTTGCTTACGGGGGTGTGGGGGGGTGGTGAGTCAGTTGCTTGGCAGACTTCACTAAGTGTCTTAGTGTGGCTTCATGTGTATTTTAATAAGGGCCATTAAATTTAAATCAAGAGGCAAGGTCTTAACTTAAGTTTCCCCTCTGCAAAGCTAAGCACACTACTGAGGAAGATAATACCTTTAATAAGACCACCCCTTGCGTCGGGAGAATTAATTCTAAGTTGCATTCGGCATCCTAAGGTTTAAGTGCAGAGAGATTTTGGCAGGGCAGGGCTGACGGTTGCTTAGAAACGGGAAGAAGGGAATTTGGTGCAGCCTTTTGGAGCAACCTGATAGGTCAGCTCTTCCCTTTCCCAGACTCAGTTCTTTCCTGGTGTTTATTTAGATCTCTTTGTTTCGTTCTTCTTAGAAAGAAGCCCATTGCCCGAACTGTATATATTAAGCCTTGGTCTCTCTTATTTATTTAATGGGATTTTAATCCCCTCTTTATCATTTGATAAGTAACTCAAGTCAGTGAATGTATATACAGTGGTACCTCATCATGCGAACTTAATTGGTTCCAGGAGGAGGTTCATAAGGTGAAAAGCTTGTAAGATGAAACAATGTTTCCCATAGAAATCAATGTAAAAGCAAATAATGCCTGCAAATCCTTCAGGAAAATCCCAAACTTTAGAAGGGAGGCGAACAGAGGGCAGGGAGGAGCAGCTAAAGGGGGCGGGTGGAAGAAGCAAGGCTAGGCTAAAGGGTGAGTGGGAAGGAAGAAAGGCAAGGGGGGCACCCCTCCCTTTTCTTTCTCCAAAAGACACAGTTTCAGTGCTTTTGCAAGCATGCAAAATCTTTACTCCTCCAAGCTGCCCCTCCCTTTTCTTTCTTCAAAAAAGGGGGAAAAAGAAACCCCTTCATCCCAGCAGCAGCTGCTTGGGTTCATAAGATGAAAATAGTTCGGAAGAAGAGGCAAAAAAATCTTAAACACCGGGTTCGTATCTTGAAAAGTTCGTTAGAAGAGGCATTCGTATGATGAGGTACCACTGTACTGTACTTTTTCGGAGTATAATACACACCTTAGTTTTTCGGGAGAAAAATAGGAAAAAGAATCTGTTTACCAGGTATTCCTCTGGCTAGCATCCTTAGTCTGGTCAGTTTCAGCACATTATTGTATCCCATGGTTAGGGCTTTTTAAAAAACCTTATTCAGAGAGAGTAACAATGAAAGAGCTTGCAAGCCAGTAAGAGCTTGGAAAATCATTAGCACCTGGTTAGGGTCGGAAAGAAACATTCAGAGCAAATTAAAGCAATGAAAAAAACCCTGCAAAGACTTAGGGCTTGGAAAACATTCTTCACAAAGAGTAACAATGAAAGAGCTTGCAAGCCAGTAAGATCTGGGAATATTGTTAGAACCTGGTTAGGACTGAAAAGAACATTTGGAGTAAGTTGGAGCAATTAAAAAAACTACAAAGATAGGGTTTGGAAAACGTTCTTTGCAGAGAGTAACAATTAAAGAGCTTGCAAGTGGGTAAGAGCTGGGAACATGGTTATCACCTGGTTAGGGCTGGAAAAAACTTATTCTGAGCAACAGGGGAATACACTCCAAGACCAGGGAAAGTCTTAATACCACTCTACTACACCCTGGTCCGACCACACCTGGAGTACTGTATTCAGTTCTGGTCACCACACTTCAAAAGAGACATTGAAACTCTGGAAAAGGTACAAAAAAGAGCAACCAAGATGATTAAGGGATTGGAAACCAAGACTTATGAAGAGAGACTGAGGGAACTGGGCATGGATAGCCTAGAGAAAAGGAGGGCCAGAGCGGACATGATAGCAGTCTAAAAGTGTACGAGGGGATGTCACAGAGAGGAGGGGATCACTTTATTCTCCAGGGCACCAGAGGGCCGGACGAGGAACAACGGCTGGAAGCTGACCAAGGAGAGATTCAACATGGAGATAAGGAGGAACTTCCTGACGGTCTGAGCGATCAACCAATGGAACAACCTACCAGCGGACGTTGTGAACTCCAACACTTTGGACATTTTTAAGAGAAGATTGAACTGCCACTTGACTGGTGTACTATAGGGTTCCTCCTTGGGCAGGGGGTTGAACTCGATGGCCTTCATGGTCTGAGATGGTTCTGAGATAGGTTTGTAAGGTGAAAAGTTTGTAAGACGAAACAATGTTTCCCATGGGAATCAATGGAAAAGCAATTAATGCGTGCAAGCCCAAAACTCACCCCTTTTGGCAGCCGAAGCGCCCGTTTTTGCACTGCTGGGATTCCCCTGAGGCTCCCCTCCATGGGAAACCCAGCCTCTGGACTTCCATGTTTTTGTGATGCTGCAGGGGAATCCCAGCAGGGGAATCCCAGCAGCGCAAAAACGGGTGCTTCGCTGGCAATGGAAGGTGGGGTTTCCCAGCGAGGGGAGCCTCAGCAAAATTACAGCATCGCAAAAACACAGAAGTCCTTGAAACCGCACCTCCGGACTTGTGTTTTTGTGATGCTGCAATTTTGCTAAGGCTCCCCTTGTTGGGAAACCCCATCTCCGGACTTCTGTTGCCAGCAAAGTGCCT
>NC_091952.1:7582032-7674080 GCF_031021105.1 Erythrolamprus reginae | reverse complement strand
TCACTCACTCACTCACTCACTCACTCACTCACTCACTTATTTATTTATTTATTTATTTATTTATTTATTGTTAGAGTTGAAAGGGACCTTGCAGGTCATCAAGTCCAACCCCCTGCCTGAGCAGGAGTCCTAAAGCACCCCAGCCAAGTGACAGTCCAATCTCCTCTTGAAAGTGTCCAGAGTTGGGGAGTTCACAACCTCCGCAGGCAGGTTGTTCCACTGGTTGATCGCTCTGACCGTCAGGAAGTTCTTCCTTACTTCTAGGTTGAATCTCTCCTTGGTCAGCTTCCAGCCGTTGTTCCTCGTCCAGCCCTCCGGTGCTCTGGAGAATAGAGTGACCCCCTCCTCTCTGTGGCAACCCCTCATATACCTGTATACAGCTATCATGTCCCCTCTGCCCCTCCTTTTCTCTAGGCTACCCATGCCCAGTTCCCGCAATCTCTCTTCGTAGTTTCCACAGTCTGTGTTGATTTGGGGAGCCATGTCATCTGCTGGTGTTGGTCCACTGTGCTTCATTTAGTCCAGGATCAATGCAGCCATCTACTGGGAGATTTTGGAGTGCTCCATGCTTCCATCCGCATATGAGCTTTATGGGGATGATGACTTCAATTTTCCAGCAGGTCTTGGCACCTGCCCACACTGCCCAAAGCACCAAAAACTGCTTCAATGACCATGGGATTATTGTCCTTGATTGACCAACAAACTCACCTGACGTGAACCTCATAGAGAATCCATGAAGCAATGCCAAGAGAATGAGGAGAGACATGACAACGAACAATGCAGAAGAGCTATTGAAGCATCCTGGTCTTCCATAACACCTTAGCAGTGCCACAGGCTGATAGCTTCCATGCCACGCCACATTGAGCCAATAGTTGCTGCAAAAGGGGCCCAAATTAAGTTTTGAGTACATATGCATGTTTATACTTTTCAGAGATCTGATGTCGTTCTATGTACAATCCTTGTTTTATTGATCGCATGTAATATTCTAATTTTCTGAGATGGAGAATTGGGGGTTTTCATGACCCCTGTAATCATTACAATTATGACAAATCACCGTTTGAACTATCTTGCCATGCATGTTACAAATATCTCACAAGAGCATAGTCCTTCACCTAGGTAAAAAAAAACCTTGGACACACATACAGCCTGGGAGAAACCCCTCTCAGCAGTAGCGACGGCGAAAGAGACCTTGGAGTCTTGGTGGATAATCAAGTAAACATGGGCCAACAATGTGCAGCAGCAGCCAAAAAAGCCAATACAATCCTAAACTGCATCAACAGGGGGATACACTCCAAGACCAGGGAAGTCTTAATACCAGTCTACTACGCCCTGGTCAGACCACACCTGGAGTACTGTGTTCAGTTCTGGTCACCACACTTCAAAAAAGACACTGAAACTCTGGAGAAGGTGCAGAAAAGAGCAACCAAAATGATCAGGGGTCTAGAAACCAAGACTTACGAAGAGAGACTGCGGGAACTGGGCATGTATAGCCTAGAGAATAGGAGGGCCAGAGCGGACATGATAGCAGTCTACAGGTATACGAGGGGTTGCCACAGAGAGGAGGGGATCACTTTATTCTCCAGGGCACCGGAGGGCCGGACAAGGAACAATGGCTGGAAGCTGACCAAGGAGAGATTCAACCTGGAAATAAGGAAGAACTTCCTGACGGTCAGAACGATCAACCAGTGGAACAACCTACCAGCGGACGTTGTGAACTCCAATACTCTGGACATTTTAAAGAGGAAATTGGACTGCCATTTGGATGGGATGCTATAGGGTTCCTGCTTAGGCAGGGGGTTGGACTTGATGACCCGCATGGTCCCTTCCAACTCTAACAATAAATAAATAAATAAATAAATAAATAAATAAATAAATAAATAAATAAATAAATAAATAAATAAATAAATAAATAAATGGATGGATGGATGGATGGATGGATGGATGGATGGATGGATGGATGGATGGATGGATGGATGAATGAATGAATGAATGAATGAATGAATGAATGAATGAATGAATGAATAAACAAACAAACAAATAAATAAATTTCTGAGTACATATGCATGTTTATACTTTTCAGAGGTCTGATATCGTTGTATGTACAATCCGTGTTTTATTGATCGCATGTAATATTCTAATTTTCTGAGATGGAGAATTGGGGGTTTTCATGACCCCTGTAATCATCACAATTAGGACAAATCACGGTTTGAACTATCTTGCCATGCATGTTACAAGTATCTCTCATATATTACGTTTCACCTATCAAGTTGCATTACTGAAATAGATGAATGTGTGCGTGCTATTCTAATTTTTACTTTTCAGAGGTTCGACATTGTTCTATGTACAATTCTTGTTTTATGGATCACATGTAATATTCTAATTTTCTAAGATAGGGGATTTGGGGTTCTCATGACCCCCCTAATCATCAACATTAAGGGGCGTACATGAGTGCACTGGTGTGCCTTTCGTCCCCTGTCCAATTGTCTTTCCTTTATCTCATATATCCTATATTTTTTTCCCCTCTCATATATTTTCTCTTCTTTTTTACATACTATCTTTATATATATTACTCAATGTCTATTCCCTTCCATATGTATTGTGTATTGGACAAAGAATAAATAAACAAATAAATAAAAATCACGGCTTGAACTCTCTTGCCTTACATGTTATGAGTATCTCTCCTATATTATGTTTCACCTTTTAAGTGGCATTACTGAAAAAGATGGACGTTTGCACACTATTCTAATTTTTTGAGTTTCACCTGTACCCTGCAGCACTTACAGAAGGGAGGAAACAACAACAACGACAAAAAGATTTGCTGCAGTTTCGCAGTCCCCGTGCCACAGCTTGTTCTCAATTCCTTCTGATCGGAGACCTTGCTGACGTCAGAGAAAATTTTAAATGGCTTTAAAACACAGGGGGGAGATGTTTGGATTGGAGCTTAGATTGGGTTGCCACAAAGAAGAGGGGGTCAAATCTATTTTCCAAAGGGACCAGAAGGCAGGATAAAAAACTATGGATGGAAACAATGGAATGAAACCTGGAATTAAGACGAAACTTCCTAACCATCAACTGTGCTGTCCTTCTTTCTTTCTTTCTTTCTTTCTTTGTCTTTCTTTCTTTCTTTTTCTCTCTCTCTCCCTCTCTCTCCTCTTCTCCCTCTCTCTTCCCCTCCCTCCCTTTCTTTCTTTGTCTTTCTTTCTTTCTTTTTCTCTCTCTCTCCCTCTCTCTCTTCCTCCCCCTCTCTCTTCCCCTCCCTCCCTCCCTTTCTTTCTTTGTCTTTCTTTCTTTCTTTTTCTCTCTCTCTCCCTCTCTCTCTTCCTCCCCCTCTCTCTTCCTCCCCCTCTCTCTTCCCATCCCTCCCTCCCTCCCTTTCTTTCTTTCCTTTTTAACTTTCTCTCTCTCTCTTTCTTTATGTTCCTCCTTTCCTCCCTCCCTCCTTCTCTATCTCTCTCTCTCTCACACACACACACACATACACACACACACACACACACACACACAATTGTGGTTTAGTGCAGGGGTCCCCAATCTTCTGGACCTCAGGGATCACCAAGGTCATATTTTTAAATCCCACAGACCATCAAATTCATAATTTTAAGTCCCACCTCAGACCACTAATACTGTATGATTTTTAAAAGATAAATACATTTGTAAAATAATGGTCAGAGAACTTCCATTTTTTTTAATATGAAAGGCACCTATTTAACCTAATGAAATTATAAATGCTTATTGAATTATAACGAAATATTTAAAGATCGTTTAATTGCAACAAAATTATTAAAGGCAGTGTAACTTTTACAAAATAATCGAAGCTTATTGACGGTGGCTTGCTGATGTTGTTGGGAAAGTCGGTCCCATATTCCAGAGCTGTAACTGTAGTCCTTCCTTCCCTTCCCTTCCCTTCCCTCCTTTCTTTTCCTTTCCTCTTCTTCCTTCCCTTCCATTTCCTTTCCTTTCTTCTTCCCCTTCTTCTTCCTTTCTTTTCTTCTTCCCTTTCTCCTTCCTTTCCTTTCTTCTTCTTCCTTTCCTTTCTTTCCTTCCCTCTTCTTTTTTTCTTTCTTATTTTTCCTTTCCTTCCATTTCCTTTCTTCTTCCCTTTCTTCTTCCCTTCCTTTCCCTTTCCTTTCCTCTTCTTCCTTTCCTTTCCTTTCTTTCTTTTCCTCTTCTCCCTTTCCTTTGCTTTCCTTTCCTCTTCTTTTTTCTTTCTTCTTTTTCCTTTCCTTCCATTTCCTTTCCTTTCTTCTTCCCTTTCTTCTTTCCTTCCTTTCCTTTCTTCTTCCCTTTCTTCTTTCTTTCCTTTCCTTTCCTCTTCTTCCTTTCCTTTCCTTTCTTTCCTTTCTTTTCCTCTTCTCCCTTTCTTCTTTCATTCCTTTCCTCTTCTTTTTTCTTTCTTAATTTTCCTTTCCTTCCATTTCCTTTCCTTTCTTCTTCCCTTTCTTCTTTCCTTCCTTTCCTTTCTTCTTCCTTGACTGTTTTAATTACTCTTGGCCATATCTGGCACGGGGTCAAGATTTCTCCACGGACCACCAAAATTTTCTCGAGGACCACCAGTGGTCCACAGGACACAGGTTGGTGACCTGTAGTTTAGTGGATTTACTAATATTCTCCCATAACTCCCTTCACCAAAACCCCAGAACTGTCCCAATTAAGTCCAGCCACAAGCAGAGCGATGGTAGTCCTCAGAGCAATGGCCAATGAGTCTGCGAGGCACTTGAAAGTTTCCCAATTTTGATCAAGGAAATGGAGCCCCTCCCTTATGATACCAGGTTGCAACGCCTGGGTCTCTTCAGCCCTGAAAGACAGCGTTTAAGCGGTGACTTGATCGAAGTGTAGAAAATCATGCATGGGATAGAAAAGGTGGGTGGAGAAAAACTATTTTGTCTATCACACAATACTAGGACGAGGGGGCCCTCCCTAAAACTTATAAGGAAGTGAAGACAAATAAAGGGAAATATTTCTTCACCCAGAGGGTCCTTGGTTTATGGAATTCACTTCCAGAAGAGGTCGTGACAGCTGTCAGCCTGGATAGCTTCAAGGCAGGATTAGACAGATTCATGGATGCCAAGTGTATCAGTGGTTATTGAAATGGATGTCCAAGTGCTGCCTCTATGTTGGTTGAGGCAGGCAGGGTTCCCTTCAGTCCCATTTGTTGGGGATCAAGGGAAAGGGAGGTTTCTACCTTCTCTTTCTGCTCAAGATCCCCATGGACAATTGGTGGGTCACTGTCTGACACAGAATGCTGGACTTGATGGGCTTTGGCCTCATTCAGCAGGGCTCTTCTTAGGTTCTTATGTTCTTAATTAAAACAAAACCCACCAGGCAAAATTAAATCCACAAGAGATCCAGAGTTCATAAGGCATGATCCAAGTCAAGCCACAGTGTCCTTTCAGCAACTCCAAGAAAATCCCACACCCATTTGCACAATTTGGCTGACCCCAAGGACACAGTTAAACCTCCAAGTGACCTCAACGACTCTCGAAGAGAGGACTAACAACCCGAGGACTGCAAGGAATACAGTGGTACCTCTACCTAAGAAGGCCTCTACTTACGAACTTTTCTAGATAAGAACTGGGTGTTCAAGATTTTTTGGCCTCTTCTCAAGAACCATTTTCCACTTACAAACCCAAGCCTCCGAAACTCTAACTGGAAAAGGCAGGGAGAAGCCTCCGTGGGGCCTCTCTAGGAATCTCCTGGGAGGAAACAGGGCCAGAAAAGGCAGGGAGAAGCCTCCATGGGGCCTCTTTAGGAATCTCCTGGGAAGAAACAGGGCCAGAAAAGGCAGGGAGAAGCCTCCATGGGGCCTCTCTAGGAATCTCCTGGGAGGAAACAGGGCCAGAAAAGGCAGGGGGAAGCCTCCGTGGGGCCTCTCTAGGAATCTCCTGGGAGGAAACAGGGCCAGAAAAGGCAGGGAGAAACCTCCGTGGGGCCTCTCTAGGAATCTCCTGGGAGGAAACAGGGCCGGAAAAGGCAGGGAGAAGCCTCCGTGGGGCCTCTCTAGGAATCTCCTGGGAGGAAACAGGGCTGGAAAAGATGGGGGAAAGCCTCCGTGGGGCCTCTCTAGGAATCTCCTGGGAGGAAACAGGGCCGGAAAAGATGGGGAAAAGCCTCCGTGGGGCCTCTCTAGGAATCTCCTGGGAGGAAACAGGGCCGGAAAAGGTGGGGAGAAGCCTCCGTGGGGCCTCTCTAGGAATCTCCTGGGAGGAAAGAGGGCCTCCACCCTCCCTATGGTTTCCCCAATCACATGCATTATTTGCTTTTACATTGGGTAAGTTGATATGCCCCTTAGCTAATACGATTTATGTATGGTTTTTTGGGTTGTGTGATTCATTTTTTTATGATAAGGATTTTAATTTGTTTTTAATATTGGATTTGTACATTGTGTATTGTGGTGTGAGCCACTCCGAGTCTTCGGAGAGGGGTGGAATACAAATCTAATAAATTATTATTAATTAGTAGTAGTAGTAGTAGTAGTAGTAGTAGTAGTAGTAGTAGTAGTAGTATTGATTCCTATGGGGAAAAATGCTTCTTCTTACAAACGTTTCTACTTAAGAACCTGGTCATGGAACGAATTAAGTTCGTAAGTAGAGGTAGCACTGTATAAATCCTCCCATCTTCCACCAGTTAATCAGAACTGAAGAAGCCCCCTGGATGAGAAGCAACACGTCTTCAAGGAAAAACAAAGCCCAAAAGCACCATTGGGACATGCAGAGCTATTTCCTTCCAATTTCTTTGAAATTTCTTTTTCGATTGCTGTGGCTTAATAGAATGGAATAGAATTTTATTGGCCAAGTGTGATTGGACACACAAGGAATTTGTCTTAGTGCAGATGCTCTCAGCGTACATAAAATAAAATATACATTTGTCAAAAATCATGTGGTACGACACTTAATGATTGTCATAGGGGTCAATAAGCAATGAAGAAGCAATATTAATAAAAAATCTTAGGATATAAGCAACAAGTTACAGTCATACAGTCAACATGGGAGGAAATGGGTGATAGGAATGATGAGAAAAACTAGTAGAATAGAAGTGCAGATTTAGTAGAAAGTCTGACAGTGTTGAGGAAATTATTTGTTTAGTAGAGTGATGGCGTTCAGAAAAAAACTGTTCTTGTGTCTAGTTGTCTTGGTGTGCAGTGCTCTGTAGCGATGTTTTGAGGGTAGGAGTTGAAACAGTTTGTGTCCAGGATGTGAGGGGTCAGTCAATATTTTCCCCGCCCTCTTTTTGACTCGTGCAGTATACAGGTCCTCAATGGAAGGCAGGTTAACAGCAATTGCTTTTTCTGCAGTTCTGATTCTCCTCTGAAGTCTGTGTCGGTCCTGTTGGGTTGCAGCACCTAACCAGACAGTGATAGTGGTGCAGATGACAGACTCAATGATTCCTCTGTAGAACTGGATCAGCAGCTCCTTGGGCAGTTTGAGCTTCCTGAGCTGGCGCAGAAAGAACATTCTTTGTTGTGCTTTTTTGGTGATGTTTTTGAAGTTAGGTGCCTTTTTCTTTTGCAACCATATTAAAATAACTCCGTAATAAGCGTGCAAAAAAGAAAAAAGAAAAAAAAGATGGACATTCTGTTGGTATTTTTTAATAAAACCCCTTTATTAACCTGCTAAGCCAGATATCATCTATCCTGTTATCTCTTCCCCGATGTTCATATTTTACTCTGAAAAACAAATGTTGAAGACAGGGAAATTCTGCAGGGGGTGGGGTGGTATTTGTTATATGTTTGTAGGGGGTTTTCATTGCCTTTTCCTTCTTTCCTTTCCTTCTCTTTCTTTTTCTGTTTGTTTAAATGTTTGTTTGTGCCAGACAAATGTACAAGATTAGTTCATAGAATATGAATAGGATAGCAGAGGTTATGTACTGTCTTTTTAAAATTGTATATCAATTCAATAAATTTATAATGGTGGGGAAATGAAATTCTGAATTGTGGTCGTAAATTGAGGCTCGTAAATTGTGGTCGTAAATTGCAATTTGAAACATAGAAACATAGAAACATAGAAGTCTGACGGCAGAAAAAGACCTCATGGTCCATCTAGTCTGCCCTTTCTGTATTTTATCTTAGGATGGATATATGTTTATCCCAGGCATGTTTAAATTCAGTTACTGTGGATTTATCTACAACGTCTGCTGGAAGTTTGTTCCAAGGATCTACTACTCTTTCAGTAAAATAATATTTTCTCATGTTGCTTTTGATCTTTCCCCCAACTAACTTCAGATTGTGTCCCCTTGTTCTTGTGTTCACTTTCCTTTTAAAAACACTTCCCTCCTGGACCTTGTTTAACCCTTTAATATATTTAAATGTTTCGATCATGTCTCCCCTTTTCCTTCTGTCCTCCAGACTATGCAGATTGAGTTCATGAAGTCTTTCCTGATACGTTTTATGCTTAAGACCTTCCACCATTCTTGTAGCCCGTCTTTGGACCCGTTCAATTTTGTCAATATCTTTTTGTAGGTGAGGTCTCCAGAACTGAACACAGTATTCCAAATGTGGTCTCACCAGCATTCTATATAGCGGGATCATAATCTCCCTCTTCCTGCTTGTTATACCTCTAGCTATGCAGCCAAGCATCCTACTTGCTTTCCCTACCGCCTGACTGCACTTGAAGCTGCCCTTGGTTCCATGATAGAAACATAGAAACATAGAAGATTGACAGCAGAGAAAGATCTCATGGTCCATCTAGTTTGCCCTTATACTATTTCCTGTATTTTATCTTAGGATGGATATGTGTTTATACCAGGAATGTTTAAACTGAGTCCCTGTGGATTTACCAACCACGTTCTGCTGGAGGTTTGTTCCAAGCATCTACTACTCTTTCAGTAAAATAATATTTTCTCATGTTGCTTTTGAGTTTTCCCCCAATTAACCACAGATTGTGTCCCCTTGTTCTTGTGTTCACTTTCCTATTAAAAACATTTCCCTCCTGAACCTTATTGAACCCTTTAACATATTTAAATGTTTCGATCATGTCCCCCCTTTTCCTTCTGTCCTCCAGACTATACAGATGGAGTTCATGAAGTCTTTCCTGATACGTTTTATGCTTAAGACTTTCCACCATTTTGTAGCCCGTCTTTGGACCCATTCAATTTGATCAATATCTTTTTGTAGGTGAGGTCTCCAGAACTGAACACAGTATTCCATATGAGGTCTCACCAGCGCTCTCTACAGCGGGATCACAATCTCCCTCTTCCTGCTTGTTATACCTCTAGCTATGCAGCCAAGCATCCTACTGCAGAGAGGGGCAGCATACAAATCTAATAAGTTATTATTATTATTATTATTATTATTATTATTATTATTATTACTAATAATAATAATAATTATAATTATAATAATATTGGCTTTTCCTACCACCCGACCACTATTCATCCATTTTGAAATCATTACCCCTAAATCCTTCTCTTCTGAAGTTTTTGCTAACACAGAACTGCCAATACAATACTCAGATTGAGGAGTCCTTTTCCTCATGATGGGTGGTTTTCAAACCCCTGGCAGATCTATTTGCAGAGACAGGAACTGCTATTGGTCCAGAACGGTGTACAGGTAGTCCTCTACTTACGACTCCAACTCCAGCCCAAAATTTCTGTTGCTGCATGAGACAGATGTTGTACGTTTTGCCCTGTTTTAAGACATTTTTTTTTGGCCATGCATTGCTAAGTGGTTCCCTGCCCTTGTTCAACGAATGAAGCCGTTATTAAGTGAATCCGACGTTCTCATCAGCTTGGTTTTTGCGAGATCTCCAAAGGGGATCGCAGGACACAGCAGCCATCATCAATATGAGACAGATGCCAAGCACGAATCCCAGCGACCGATTAGGTCCCACAGAGTCGGACTTCTCCAGGTCCCGTTGACTAAACAATGCCGTCTGGTGGGATCCAGGGGAAGAGCCTTCTCTGTGGCGGCACCGGCCCTCTGGAATCAACTCCCCCCGGAGATTAGGACTGCCCCCACCCTCCTTGCCTTTCGCAAACTCCACAAAACCCACCTTTGCCGCCAGGCATGGGAAAATTGATTGCCCCTCGGCCGCTCCATTTTATGTATGGTTTGTTTGGGTTGCATGAATGTTTTTAATCAAGGGCTTTTTAAACTAGTCTGCTTTTGTTTAATCATTGGATTTGTAGTTTGTGTTCCTGTTGTGAGCCGCTCTGAGTCTTTGGAGAGGGGCGGCATACAAATCTAATAAGTAAGTAAGTAAGTAAGTAAGTAAGTAAGTAAGTAAGTAAGTAAGTAAGTAAGTAAGTAAATAAATAAATAAATAAATAAATTTGAATTTTGATCGTGTGACCCCGGGGAGGTTGCAACGGTTGTCTGGAAAGGGGTTGACTCATGAGCCTCTTTTTTCCACCAGGGCCCTTGCAAATGAACCGAAGTGGCGCAGCAGGTAGAGTGCAGTACTGCAGGCCACTAAAGCTGAGTGTAGATCTGCAGGTCAGCGGTTCAAATCTCATCACCGGCTCAAGGTCGACTCAGCCTTCCATCCTTCCGAGGTGGGTAAAATGAGGACCCGGATTGTGGGGGCAATAGGCTGGCTCTGTTCAAAAGTGCTGTTGCTAACATGTTGTAAGCCACCCTGAGTCTAAGGAGAAGGGCGGCATTAAAAAATTTCTTGACCAGGGGGTTGGACTACATGACCTCCGGGATCCCTCCCAACCCTGTGATTCTGTGTACTGTGGATATTTCCTCCTTCTCCATTTATTTCTTTATTTATTCATTTATTTATTTATCTATCTATCTATCTATCTATCTATCTATCTATCAATCAATCTATCTATCTATCTATCTATCTATCTATTAATCTATCAATCTATCTATCTATCATCTATCTATCTATCTATCTATCTACCTACTGTATCTATCTATCTATCAATCTATCAATCTATCAATCTATCAATCTATCAATCAATCAATCAATCTATCTATCTATCTATCTATCTATCTCTATCTATCCATCCATCTATCAATCTATCAATCTATCAATCTATCAATCTATCAATCTATCAATCTATCAATCTATCAATCTATCAATCTATCAATCTATCAATCTATCAATCTATCAATCTATCAATCTATCAATCCATCAATCTATCTATCTCTCTATCATCTATCTATCTATCTATCTATCTATCAATCTATCTATCTATCTATCTATCATCTATCATCTATCTATCTATCTATCTATCTATCTACCTACCTACTGTATCTATCTATCTATCTATCAATCAATCAATCTATCTATCTATCTATCTATCTATCTATCTCTATCTATCTATCAATCTATCAATCTATCAATCTATCAATCTATCAATCTATCAATCTATCAATCTATCAATCTATCAATCTATCAATCTATCAATCTATCTATCTATCTATCTATCTATCTATCTATCAATCTATCAATCTATCTATCTATCTATCTATCTATCTATCTACCTACTATATCTATCTATCTATCTATCTATCTATCTATCTATCTATCTATCTATCTATCTACCTACTATATCTATCTATCTATCTATCTATCTATCTATCCATCCATCCATCCATCCATCCATCCATCCATCCATCTATCTATCTATCTATCTATCTATCTATCTATCTATGAGATTTGTATGCCGCCCCTCTCCGTAGACTCCATGCCTTCTCTCCCTTTTGCCGTATCCGTGGCTGTAGACAACAGCCGATCAAAAGCTACGGTGTCCATCTGCCAAGCCCAGCAAGTAGGCTGAGGGCTGATTTGTGTAATAAAATGTAATCATCACTCAGGGACGTGATGCGTTGGGTGAAATGGAGAGAGGGAAGGAGCGGGAATCTGGTCATTAAAAAGAAATGATTTCAACCTTGTTTTGGCTCGGGCGAGCTGGTTGCTGCTGACGTCCACTGCGCAGGAACGCTTGCATTTTGCAGCTGGGGAAAAAAATCCCCACTGAGTTATTTCTCAAGGCAGCCTGATTTGTTGAAGTGAAATGGCACTCGTCTTTTTTTTCTTCCTTTCTCTTTCCCTCCTTCCTACCTTCCTCCTTTTTTCCTTTTTTCTTCCTTCCTTTCTTTACTTTTTCTTTCCTTTCTTCCTTTTTTCTTCCTTCCTTCCTTCCTTTCTCTTTCTTTCTTTCCTTCCTCCCTTTCTTTCTTTCCTTCCTTCCTCCTTTCTTCCTTTCATCCTTCCTTTCTTCCTTTCTTCCTTCCTCTTTTCTTTCTTTCCTTCTTTCCTTCTTTCTTTTTTTCTTTCTTTCTTTCCTTCTTTCCTTTTTTCCCTTCCTTTCTTCCTCTCTTTTCCTCCTCTTTCCCTCCCTCCCTCTCCTTAACTTCTTCCCTTTTCTTTTCTTTCCTTCCTTTTTCCTCTCCTCCCTCCCTTCCTTCTTTCCTTCCTTTTTCCTTTCCTCCCTCCCTCCCTCCCCTTTTTATTCTTTCTTTCTTTTCTCCCATCCTTCCTTCCATCCTTTTTTCCTTCCATCCTTCCTTCCATCCTTTTTTCTTTCCTTCCTTTCTTTCGTTCGTTCCTTCTTTCTTTTTCCATCCTTTCCATCCATTGCTTAAGAGCTTCACATTCCTTTGGAAACATTCATTAATGTCTGGCTGAAAGCAAATCTCTCTCTCTCTCTCTCTCCCTCTCTCTTTCTTTTTCTTTTTTTTGGGGGGGGGGGTGAGTGGAAATGAAGGGGAAAGGAAAAAAGAACAAGGCAGAGGGGGAAAAAATCACAATAGCTCAAATATGTCCAAAGCCTCTTTTTCTGACTCATCCCCCGCCAAAGGATTTGAAGGTTCTATCTCAAATGGCGTTTCTCTCTCTCTCTTTTATTTCCCTACTGAATATTCATGTAATTATCCCGATACGTGAAAATCAAAGGCATGTTTATGTAGCTTGTTCAGAAGCCTTTTCATACTGTCAATTTTCTGGGAGGAAGCAAAGATACATTTTCTTTGTTGCTTCAATTCTCTTGTTCTCTCTTCAGAATTCATTCGCGGTTTGGCAGGACCTAAACGGCCTTGACAGATTTCAGAAATTAAGCAACGCTGGGTCTAGGCAGAATCTGCAGCTTTGAAAATAACATCTCTGTTCGATTCGCGCGTAAATGAAGAGGTGAGCCACAGGAACAGTTCAGTACCTTTATTGTCTATTAGATAGAACTAATACGGACTGCCGGCAGGCTGCAGGGAAGCTGCTTTGAATAGCTTCCCTGAAGCCTGCTAGCCACTGACAGCAGTTTATTTCTCTCACCGCTAGATTACATAGAAACATAGAAGACTGACGGCAGAAAAAGACCTCATGGTCCATCTAGTCTGCCCTTATACTATTTCCTGTATTTTATCATAGGATGGATATATGTTTATCCCAGGCATGTTTAAATTCAGTTACTGTGCATTGACCAACCACGTCTGCTGGAAGTTTGTTCCAAGGATCTACTACTCTTTCAGTGAAATAATATTTTCTCACGTTGCTTTTGATCTTTCCCCCAACTAACTTCAGATTGTGTCCCCTTGTTCTTGTGTTCGCTTTCCTATTAAAAACACTTCCCTCCTGAACCTTATTTAACCCTTTAACATATTTAAATGTTTCAATCATGTCCCTCCTTTTCCTTCTGTCCTCCAGACTATACAGATTGAGTTCATGAAGTCTTTCCTGATACGTTTTATGCTTAAGACCTTCCACCATTCTTGTAGCCCGTCTTTGGACCCGTTCAATTTTGTCAATATCTTTTTGTAGGTGAGGTCTCCAGAACTGAACACAGTATTCCAAATGTGGTCTCACCAGCGCTCTATATAAGGGGATCACAATCTCCCTCTTCCTGCTTGTTATACCTCTAGCTATGCAGCCAAACATCCTACTTGCTTTTCCTACTGCCCGACCACACTGCTCACCCATTTTGAGACTGTCAGAAATCACTACCCCTAAATCCTTCTCTTCTGAAGTTTTTGCTAACACAGAACTGCCAATGCAATATTCAGATTGAGGATTCCTTTTCCCCAAGTGCATTATTTTACATTTGGAAACATTAAACTGCAGTTTCCATTGCTTTGACCATTTATCTAGTAAAGCTAAATCATTTACCATATTACAGACTCCTCCAGGAATATGAACCCTATTGCACATTTTAGAGTCATCGGGGGGAAAGCAATTTCATTGTCTTAAATCTGTGACTTGTTTTCAACTAACTTTTTGCCTCTGGACACAAAAATAACCACAGTTTTTGTCTATCACGTCAACTCTTTAAACTATAGGATACCCTCAAAAGTCATAGAAATTGTGCATATAAAGGAAAGGAAAAACTTACCAAACATGCTGTTTACAAAGAAGAATTTTAGTCATACAAAGGCTAGAATAGTTACTGCAAGTTGATTTATGCCTGGGATAAACATAGATCCATCCTAAGATAAAATACAGAAAATAGTATAAGGGCAGACTAGATGGACCATGAGGTCTTTTTCTGCCGTCAAACATGTTTCCATGTTTCTAAAAACACAACTATCCTGCTCAAAAAAATAAAGGGGACATTTAAACAACACTATATAACTCCAAATAAATCAAACTTCTGTGAAATCAAACTGTCCACTTAGGAAGCAACACTGATTGACAATCCATTTCACCTGCTGTTGTGCACATTCCATTTTGTACAGAACAAAGTATTCACGGAGACTATTTCATTCATTCAGATCTAGGATGTGTTCTTTGAGTGTTCCCTTTATTTTTTTTGAGCAGTGTATATTTAAGAATGGTTTGTACAAAACAAGGTCAAGATTCTAGTCTATGTTGGCAGCGTTATCGGTCAAATTGGCTAATAGATAAGGAGCGGCTGCGGCCAGGAGCCAAATCTAATTTAGATATTCATCATTGCTCTAACGTCTTTTAAACACACACTGACAAATCTTCAGGTTTTCCTCAGACAGCTGCATCTCTGCATGATGAACTTCAAGGCATAACAGCAGTTTGCCCGCACAGCATTTCTAGAACCCCAGATCCACCATTACAATCCCAGTGACCAATAAGGTCCCACAGAGTGGGCCTTCTCCAGGTCCCGTTGACTAAACAATGTTGTTTGGTGGGCCCCAGGGGAAGAGCCTTCTCTGCGGCGGCCCCGGCCCTCTGGAACCAACTCCCCCCGGAGATTCGATTTGCCCCCACCCTCCCTGTCTTTCGTAAACTACTCAAGACTCATTTATACCGCCAGGCATGGGGGCGTTGAGATATTCCTCTCCCCTAGGCCGTTACAAGTTATGCATGGTATGTTTGTGTGTATGTTTGGTTTTATTATAAGGGTTTTTAGTTGTTTTATTATTGGATTGTCACATGCTGTTTTTATCATTGTTGTTAGCCGCCCCGAGTCTACGGAGAGGGGCGGCATACAAATCCAATAAAATATAATATAAATAATATAATGTAATACAAACGTTGGAACTCCATGCCTCTTTACCTATAAATCCTCACTTATATACTGTCTGGGTGTGGTCAACTGTTTCCTAGAGATATTCACTGTCTGGACTTTCTTCCATAGACTCACCTTCTAGAACTTTTCCATATTCATGTCTGCTTCGTGACCTTCTGACCCGGTCATCTAATAGGGGTGCCTGGCTCCTAATGTCTCCCTCCTCCTCTGACTCAGACATTACCATCATTGGGGTTTCTACAGTCTCTGGAGGTTCCTCAGTTTTCTCAGGTTTCAATTCTTCCTCACTCTCACTCTCTGACTCAGCTGTCAAGAACACTGGCCTAGGGTAACAAGATGGACTTGGTTCATCCTCCTCAGAATCTGTGACTAACTGACTTGGTCATGGGCCACTCACAACACCCTCTCAGTTTCTGGAGTGTCCAATCAGGGGTGCATGAATGCTATGTAGTCCCGGAAGAGAGAAAGAGAGAGAGAAAGAAAGAGAAAGAGAGAGAAAGAAAGAGAAAGAGAAAGAAAGAAAGAGAAAGAGAGAGAGAGAGAGAGAAAGAAAAAGAGAGAAGAGAGAGAACGAGAGAGAGAGAAAGAGAGAGAGAGAGAGAAAGAAAGAGAAAGAGAGAAAGAAAGAGAAAGAGAGAGACAAAAAGAAAGAAAGAAAGAAAGAAAGAAAGAAAGAGAAAGAGAGAGGGGGGAGAGAGAGAGAGAGAGAGGAAGGAAGGACCACAATTAGACGAAATTTAAAGAAGGTTAAAAGCTTATGGTTCTATATTCTCAAAGGCCAAAAAATGAATTAATTCCGTCACCAGCTTAACTCTTTAACCCAGCCTGCCTCTTTTCTCCACCATCCACCTGCCAAAACTAGAGTTTTCTGCCCGCTAACCCAATTGAGGAGAAGAAGAAGGCAACATTTGGAACCGAAGAGGAGACAGCCGCCAGCAGGTTAATTTCGGATGATGGCAGCTCAGCTGGTATCCTCATCCTTGGACACAATCCAAGCGAAATTAAGTGCCCATGTCTGTGGGACCAGATAAGGGTGACTTGAGCTGACTCCGGATTGATTCATAAACCGCCCCTGAGCAGTATGTTCTCTCCGGATCTTTATTTATTGTGTATCAAAGACATTTTACTGGCAGCCAGGCTTCGGCCACAGGCCAAGGCAAACCACGCAGCGTCTCTACACTAGGGACCTGGACATCATTGGGAGGGGAAAGCCTATTTTCAGGGGTATCTGCAGGGAGGAGATATTTTAAAAAATCAAGATGGCGGCCATTACCACATGGTTGAATCTCCAAGCCATGGACTCCCTGTATAATCTTTGTAAGCCTCCCAGAATTGTTTGACAATGAGATGGACAACCTAGATATTTATACACATATGCATATACAGTGATCCCTCTATTATCGCGAGGGTTCCGTTCCCAGACCCCTCGCGATAATCGATTTTTCGCAATGTAGGGTTCCGGAAGTAAAAACACCATCTGCGCATGCGCGCCCTTTTTTCCATGGCCGCGCATGCGCAGATGGTGGAGTTTGCGTGGGCGGCGGGGGAAGACCCAGGGAATGTTCCTTTGTCCGCCTAGCAGCTGATCTGCTCGGCAGCGCAGCACCAGCGAGGAGCCGAAGATCCGGGTTTCCCCGCTGCCCACGGAAAGGGGAAACCCGGATCTTCGGCTCTTCGCTGGTCCCCAATTCCGCCAACATCAGGCTCTCCACACGCCCTTTCGCCGTAACACGAGAGCCTTCCGAAAACTCTTTCCGAGCGCCTCAGAGCAGCACCCCCACCCCTCTTTGATTCCCTCAACCCGCCCGGCCCCTCGCTCCCCTTTTCCACACGCGCCACCCAAGAAATGGTTCATCCCATCTGGGCTTCCCCCCCTCCTCTCGCTCGCTCGCGCTCTCCCCCCATCTGCGTGCGTATGTGCGCGCGCGCGCACCCAGGCGCCTCCATCCCGTCGGGGACCGCAGCTGCAGGGCTACCCGTCGTCGACCCTCCTCCGGCAGCTTCCTCCCGAGCCCCCACACACATACAACGGAGAAAGCGGCCACTTCAGTCTTTTTCCCGGGGGGTCGTCGTCAAGCTCACCTCCAACCGAGAGAGGAGTCCGCGCTGCTCCGGCTGCCGTGTCTCCTTCTCCCTCCTCCTTTTCTTCTTCCCCGCTCTTCCATCCTCCACCACCGAGGTCACCAGGAAGGGAGAAGAAGAGTCAATGAATGGCGCCAACCGCCGCCTCGCCCAACGCAAAGCGCGAGAGCCCAGACCCGGAGGCAACCCGCTCGCTGTCCGCGGAGCTTCGAGTTTCTCCTCCCGGAGGCATGCTCAGCGCTCGCTGCAGCCGAAGATCCGGGTTTCCCCTTTCCGTGGGCAGCGGACGAAGGAACCTTCCCTGGGGTGCTGCTCTGAGGCGCTCGGAAAGAGTTTTCGGAAGGCTCTCGTGTTACGGCGAAAGGGCGTGTGGAGAGCCTGATGTTGGCGGAATTGGGGACCAGCGAGGAGCCGAAGATCAGGGTTTCCCCTTTCCGTGGGTGGCGGGGGAAGACCCAGGGAAGGTTCCTTCATCCGCCTAGCAACTGATTTGCTCGGCAGCGCAGCACCAGCGAGGAGCCGAAGATCCGGGTTTCCCTGCTGCCCACGGAAAGGGGAAACCCGGATCTTCGGCTCCTCGCTGCTGCTGCGCTGCCGAGCAGATCAGCTGCTAGGCGGCCGCTCGAGAGCAAGAGGGGGAGAGATAGAGAAAGAGAGAGAAGGAAAGAAAGAGATGAGAGAGGGAGGAAGAGAGTGTGAGAGAGGAAGAAGCAAGATAGAGAAAGAGAGAGAGAAAGAAAGATGAGAAAGGAAGGAAGAGAGTGATGTCATCGGGTGGAAAAATCACGATATAGCGTTTCGCGAAGGACGAGATCGCGAAACTCGAGGGATCACTGTACACTAAAGTGATCAGATTTTAAGATTGGGAAAGAGGGACACCATCGAGGGGGGGGCTAAAAAAAGGTTTAGCCAAAAAAAATTAGCAAAAAAATTCTTTCTCTCCCTCTCTCTTCCTCCCTCCCTTTCTCTCTCTTTCTCTCTCTTTCCCTCTCTCTCTCTCTCTTCCTTCCTTCCTCTTTCTTTCTCTCTCTCTCCATCCCTCTTTCTTTCTCTCTTCCTTTATCCTCTCTTTTTTGCTCTCTCTTCCTCCCTCCCTCTGTCTTTCTCTTTCCTTCCTTCCCACCCTCTTTCTCTCTCTCTCTCTGTTCCTCCCATTCTATTTCTCTTTCTCTCACACTCCCTTTCTTTCTTTCCCTCTCTCCCTCTCTTTTCTCTCTCTCTTTCTCTTGTATGTATGTATGTAACATATTTTTGCTGAATTGAAAATGAAGGGAGACTAGGATAGATCTATTTTGAAGTTGTTTCCTCTCATCAGCTAGCCATACTCTCCCTGGGATTTGAACCTGTAGCTTCTTAACCTCTAGGCCAGTGTTTTTCAACCAGTGTGCCATGGGACATTGTCAGGTGTGCCATGGGGAAATTAAATATGGGTATCCAAACTACAGCCTTTGTGCCAGATGTTGCCAGTGGAGGCCATTTATCCGGCCTGCCGCCAGCCGCCTCCATCCGAACATAAACATTCCCCTTACAATCCCTACAGGAAGAGTGGAGGCACAGGGAACGCTCACTGACCAATCACCTTCTAGGATTCATCCTGACCACTAGCAATGAACCAATGGCAGGCCGCCTCTCATCCACACCCAGGAAGCTCTCTGCTCGGGCTAACATTGTGTGGCTGCGGCGAGTAGTTGAAGCTGCTACTCCTCCCCATGGTCCCGACTTCTAATCCTGGTCAGGACTGGAGGTAAATTTTGCCACCACTAGATGAAGCCTCCTATATGTATAATATGTACTGTGTTAGAGTGTCCTTTTGTGTCATTTTGGTTGGTGGGGTGCCCCAGGATTTTGTAAATGTAAAAAATGTGCCGCACCTCAAAAAAGGTTGAAAATCACTGCTCCAGGCCACAGGAATGGGGATTTTGCACTATCCTTCCCCCAGGATTAGTGAAGGAAAGGAGAATTTGCAGTATCCTTCCCCAGGGAGTGTGGAGGGAATGGGGATTTTTCAGTATCCTTCCCTTGCCACGCCCACCAAGCCACGCCCACAGAACCGGTAGTAAAAAAAATTGGACTTCACTACTGCTACCACCCCTGCTCTAGTCCCAAGGAAGGGACCAAACTCAGCCCTTCTGTAACAGCCTCCCCCCTCTCGCATTTCCTTTCCTCCTCAATTAGCAAAAGGCTTTTATTATTTATTTATTTATTACTTAGATTTGTATGCCGCCCCTCTCCGAAGACTCGGGGCGGCTCACAACACATGGAAAATAATCATAAATAATCTAACAAATTTAAAATTAAAAGATTTAAAAGACCCCATATACTAACAGACATACACACAAGCATATTATATATAAATTAAACATGCCCAGGGGAAGATGTTTCAGTTCCACCATGCCTGACGGCAAAGGTGGGTTTTAAGGAGTTTACGGAAGGCAGGAAGAGTAGGGGCAGTTCTAATCTCCGGGGGGAGTTGGTTCCAGAGGGCCGGTGCCGCCACAGAGAAGGCTCTTCCCCTGGGGCCCGCCAACCGACATTGTTTAGTTGACGGGACCCGGAGAAGCCCCACTCTGTGGGACCTAACCGGTCACTGGGATTCGTGCGGGAGAAGGCGGTCTCGGAGATATTCTGGTCCGATGCCATGAAGGGCTTTAAAGGTCATAACCAACACTTTGAATTGTGACCGGAAACTGATCGGCAACCAATGCAGAGTGCGGAGTGTTGGTGTAACATGGGCATATTTGGGGAAGCCATGATTGCTCTCGCAGCTGCATTCTGCACGATCTGAAGTTTCTGAACACTTTTCAAAGGTAGCCCCATGTAGAGAGCATTACAGTAGTCGAACCTCGAGGTGATGAGGGCATGAGTGACTGTGAATTGCAAATTGCAAGCTGTCACCTTGCCCATTGTGCCTCCAACGTAAACATTAATTTCTGATCGGCCGCCTATTCAACAGCTTCCAGCAAGGGAAAGACATTTTGGGGCTTCTGCCCAGCAGCTTTCCTGGATGCCTGTAATTTGAAACAAAAGTGCCGTTGCAAAAGAACTGCCTTAACGGTCTTCGATTCCATCTCCGCCGATATGGAGGATGGCCAGTTTGGTGCCGTGGTGAAAGTGGTGGCTTAGAAACCAGGAAATGGTGAGTTCTAGTGCTGCCTTAGGCATGAAAGATGCCTGGGTGGCTTTGGGCCAAACATCAGGAGATAGTGAATTATAATCGCAATTGCAGTATGAAAATTGGTTTGGTGGCTTTAGATCAATCACCTGGAGACTGTGAGTTCAAGTTCTTGGGCAAGAAAGCTGGTTGGCTGATTTTGGGTCAATTACCAGGAGATGGTGAATTCTAGCTCCATCTTTGGCATGGAAGCAGCTAAGTAATTTTGGGCAGTCACCAGAAGATTGGGAGTTCTAGTCCTGCTTGAGATATGAAAGCTGGCTGGGTGACTATGAACCAATCAACAGGAGACTGTGAGTTCTAGTTCAGCTGTAGGCATAAAATCCATCTGGGTGACTTTGGGCCAATCACGAGGAGATGGTGAATTCTAGTTCTGTATTAGGCATGGAATCTAGCTGGGTGACTTTAGGCCAATCAGCAGTAGATAGTGAGTTCAAGTCCCACCTTAAGCACAAATAGCAAAAAACTGCTTATTCTCCAGCTGTTTTCAGTGACTTCCTAGTATCCCTTATCTGCCTGGGTTTTATTATTTATTAAACAAATGTATATAGCCACCCAATTCAGACATAGATGACTCCAGGCAGATTACAACATAAAAAAAAAAAGAATTAAAATTCCTCCATACATTATTATTATTATTATTATTATTATTATCATCATCATCATCATCATCATCATCACTATTACTATTACTATTACTATTACTATTTAGATTTGTATGCCGCCCCTATCTGAAGACTTTAATAATACTGTTTAAAAAACCCTCTACTCCATCCCCCATGGTACGACCACAATTTGAGCCCAGACTTTCTGTTGCTAAGCTAGGCTGTTGTTAAGTTTTGCCCCATTTTATGATCTTTTTTGCCATGCTCAGTTCTTCAACCACTCTTCGTATGTAGTGTTGGGCGAACCGAACCTGCACAATTCAGCTCCGTACCGAATTTTGTGGTGTTCGGCATGCCGGACCCGAACCCGAATTTTTTTTTTAAATGCGTGCTCCGGTTCGGCATTCGTGCCGAACACTGCGAAAGCCACCCCCCGGCTGTCATCTGCTGGGAAGAGGAGGAGGAGCCAGGCGCCGGTGGCGGCGGCGGAAGGCGAACACCGGGGAGCTGTCGGCTGGTCAGGAGGTTGGAAGGGAGGCACAAAAGGAGCTGGGAAATCCCACGAAGAGATTCCGGGGGTGGAGCTTTGACGTCACATATGCCGGCAGGTTGCTAAGGACGCCAAGGTGATCACTTCCTGGATTCCATCCTCCTTCCATTATTCTAGTGCCACTCCCGGAATCCAGGAAGTGATCACCTTGGCGTCCTTAGCAACCTGCAGGCAGGAGATTGCAGCATATAATCTTGTGGGCAATACTTAGATCATGTTTAAGGCGCCTTAGTTCTAAGCTTTCTAGGCCCAGGATTGTAAGTCAAGTTTCACACGGTATTCTGTTACGGGAGGAGGAATGCAGGGCTCTTCTTGTGAAGTATCTCTGGAGCCGGGATGGCACAGCAGGTAGAGTGCTGTACTGCAGGCCACTGAAGCTGAGTGTAGATCTGTAGGTCAGCGGTTCAAATCTCATCACCGGCTCAAGGTTGACTCAGCCTTCCATCCTTCCGAGGTGGGTCAAATGAGGACCCGGATTGTGGAGGCAATAGGCTGGCTCTGTTAAAAAGTGCTATTGCTAACATGTTGTAAGCCACCCTGAGTCTAAGGAGAAGGGCGGCATAAAAATTGAATAGGTAGGTAGGTAGGTAGGTAGGTAGGTAGATAGATAGATAGATAGATAGATAGATAGATAGATAGATAGATAGATAGAGACAGACAGACAGATAAATAAATAAATTTCGAGTCTATAGTGTGGTCAACGTTTCTACACCAACTAATCACACTTTCTTTAAGAATCTCACCCTCTGTTTCAAATCTTATCATTTATGTAGGATTTTGAGGCTAAGATACTGGGAGCTTCCCCATCCACACAACACTTGAGAAACGACACAACGTAGGACAAAAAGATGCAGTCCACAGGATTATGAAACGTGGCTATGCCCGGAGAGAGCCTTGGCTCTCCTTCACTGTAGAAATGGTTTATTCTTTATTCTCTCTCCTTTTTTAACAGGACTATTAGTCATTCAGCCAGCAGGCTTGCATTCATCACTGGAACTGCTTCTGGTGGCACTCAAGAGATAAAAACTGTAGGGTAATGAACATGTCTCCTTAGAAACAGCGAACAGCGGCCCCGCAGGATCACCATAAAGCTCGAGGCAATCAAAATGATAGAGAAGTATATTTTCTCCGCTCCAGGCGCCCTTTCATCTCATCCTGGTCTGTGGCAGGAACGCGAGTTGCAACAAGCTAACATTTCCAGATCTTCGGCATATCTTTATTTATTATTTATTATTATTATTATTTGTTAATTAATTGGATTCGGATGCCGCCGCCTCTCCGTGGACTCGGGGCGGCTCACAGCATGTCCATAAAACAATGTGCAATTTACAATCGGATCCAATTAATATAAATAATTAACTGAAAACATTATAAAAACTAAGTCTCATAATCATTCATTTAGTACAACCAAACATTAAAGTGCTAAAGCCCACTGCAACAATATCGCCAAAAAGGCTTCTAGAGTTGTTAACCTGATCCTATGTAGCTTCTGTTCCTGCAATCTCACACTACTCACAAGAGCCTACAAAACTTTTGCCAGACCCATCCTTGAATACAGCTCATCTGTCTGGAACCCACATCACATCTCGGACATCAACACCCTTGAAAATGTCCAAAGATACTTCACCAGAAGAGCCCTTCACTCCTCCACTCGAAATAGAATACTCTACAAGACTAGACTTTCAATCCTGGGCCTAGAAAGTTTAGAACTAAGACGCCTTAAACAAGATCTAAGTATTGCCCACAATATCATATGCTGCAACCTGCCTGTCGGCGACTACTTCAGCTTCAACCACAACAACACAAGAGCACAGAACAGATTTAAACTTAATATTAACCGCTCCAAACTTGACTATAAAAAATATGACTTCAGTAACCGAGTTGTCGAAGCGTGGAACTCATTACCTGACTCCATAGTGTCATCCCCAAACCCCCAACACTTTACCCTTAGATTATCTACGGTTGACCTATCCAGATTCCTAAGAGGTCAGTAAGGGGCGAGTACAAGTGCACTAGACTGCCTTCCGTCCCCTGTGCTATTGCTCTCCTATATCTCCTCTCCCTCTCTTCTATTCCTATATCTCTTCTTCTATTCTTTCATTGATATGTTCTATTACTATATCTTCTTTTCTATTCTCTCTTAGATATATTTTACTATGAGTATTTCCTCTATAACCTTCATCATGTATTTTACTATGTGTATGTAGATATATACCCACTAAAACCCTCATTGTGTATTGGACAAAATAAATAAATAAAATAAATACAAATAAATAAACAGCACCTCCATATTGATTTATAGCAACATTGAAAACTCCGCCCTTATTCTCTGCTGACACCTGGACATGATGAATTAATTACTTAATTAATTAACCCGATCTTCACCTTAATATTTCTTCCCTGACACTTGTTCTCTTCGTCTTTGTAATAATCTGAAATAAGGATTTAACCATCTATTATCTGTCTCTCGTACACTGGAGTCTGGACTCATAGAAACGTCCTGTGGTTGGTCTGCCCCTTATTCTGCTGCCTGTAAATCAGGACCTGCCACTAATTCATAAACACCATCTGAATCAGAATCTTCAAAATCTTCAAACTGAACAGGAGTATACACAATAGATAGATAGATAGATAGATAGGATAGATAGATAGATAGATAGATAGATAGATAGATAGATAGATAGATAGATAGATAGATGATGGGTGGGTGGGTAGGTAGGTAGGTAGGTAGGTAAGTAGATAGATAGATAGATAGATAGATAGATAGATAGATAGATAGATAGATAGATGATAGATGATAGATGATAGATAGATAGATAGATAGATGATAGATAGATAGATAGATAGATAGATAGATAGATAGATAGATAGATAGATAGATAGATAGATAGATGGATGATGGGTGGGTAGGTAGGTAGGTAGGTAGGTAAGTAGATAGATAGATAGATAGATAGATAGATAGATAGATAGATAGATAGATGATAGATAGATAGATAGATAGATAGATAGATGATAGATAGATAGATAGATAGATAGATAGATAGATAGATAGATAGATAGATAGATAGATAGATAGATAGATAGATCCTGTGAAGGGGGTATGTCAGTGGATCAAACCTAGCAGCCTGCAGGAAGGAAAAAATATTTTCCCCAAATGACCTCAAATTTGAAACTCTCTTTTGGCACAATGAATTGATGGCCAAGGACCAAGAGCAAACATCCCTGGAGAGATTTTTTTATTATACTTTGAAAGGCCAGAGACATTTTTAGGTAATCTGACACCTGGGAGATGAAGTCATCTGACTTTTTTTAAAAGATGGGCTGATTTGAGTTTTTACCAATTCTACCTGAAAACCTCTCAAAGATCTTTTGGGAAGTAGCCAAAATCCTCTGAGATCCAGAAGCCTTGCAAAAATTTACCTTAATTTTATTATCATTTCTTTTTATGAGTGCTCTGAATTGCTCGCGTCAGGTTTCATCCAAGTGTTTATTCTGATCTGGCGGTACTCCACAGTTCGACACACCATGTAAGACTGGTGGAAATGGAATAATTCAAATCCTTACCAAGGAGCTAATAATTATTAAGGCAACCTATAAGAAGACAGATAGTCCTCACCTTATAGCAGTTGATATAATAATAATAATAATAATAATAATAATAATAATAATAATAATAACAACAACAACAATAACAATAATAATAATAATAATAATGCCAACAACAACAACAACAACAACAACAGAGGTGGAAGGGACTTTGGAGGTCTTCTAGTCCAGCCCCCTGACTAGGCAGGAAACCCTACACTATTTCAGATAGATGGTTATCCAACATCTGGTTAAAAACTACCTGTGTTGGGGCACTCACAACTTCTGGAGGCAAGCTGTTCCACTGATCAATTGTTCTGACTGTCAGGAAATTATTCCTTGGTTCTAAGTTACTTCTCTTCTTGTTTAGTTTCCACCCATTCCTTCTTGTTCTACCTATATTCTTTCTATCTATCTATCTATCTATCTATCTATCTATCTATCTATCTATCCAATACACAAATACATAGGAAGAAAAATAGACATGTAGTAATATATATAAGGGTAAAAGTGAACTTAGAGGAGAGGATATATGAAAGGAAGAAAATATATATGATAAGTGAGAGAAAGGAAAGACAATTGGACAGGGGACGAAAGGCACTCCAGTGCACTTATGTACGCCCCTTACTGGCCTCTTATTTATCTATTTATCTGCTTATCTTGTTGCCGATCAGTTTCCGGTCTCAATTCAAAGTGTTGGTTAAGACCTATAAAGCCCTTGATGGCATCGTACCAGAATATCTCCGGGACCACCTTCTGCCGCACGAATCCCAGCGACTGGACAGGTCCCACAGAGTCGGCCTTCTCTGGGTCCCGTCGACAAAACAATGTTGTCTGGCGGGACCCAGGGGAAGAGCCTTCTCTGTGGCGGCCCCGACCCTCTGGAATCAACTCACCCTGGAGATTAGGACTGCCCCCACCCTCCTTGCCATTCACAAACTCCTTAAAACCCACCTTTGTCATCAGGCATGGGGAAATTGATTCCTCTTGACCGTTTCGTTTTATGTATTGTTTGTATGAGATGCATGACTGCTTTTATATTAAGGGTTTTTAAAATTGTTTTAACCATTGGATTTGTATTGTTTTATTGTTGTAAGCCGCTCCGAGTCTCTGGAGAGGGGCGGCATACAAATCTAATTAATAATAATAATAATAATAATAATAATAATAATAATAATAATAATAATATATTTATCTATCTATCTATCTGTTTATTTATTTATTTATTTGGATTTATACGCCATCCCTCTCTGAGGACTTGGAGCGGCTTACAACATATAAGAAAAAATATACAGAAAATATATATATATAAAAAAAATACACATCCTAAGTCCAATTAATTAAAATTAATAATCTAAGAACCAATTAAAATACTCTCATACCCACTCAGTCAACAAGCTCACAATACATTCGTTGACTATGGGCCTGACAGCATAAATGACTCTTAAGACTCTTACGAAAGGCAAGGAGGGTGGGAGCAGTAAGAATCTCAGGGGGGAGCTGATTCCAGAGGGCTGGGGCCCCCACAGAGAAGGCCCTTCCCCTAGGTCCCGCCAGACAATATTGACTAGTTGACAGGACCTGGAGAAGGCCAACTCTGTGGAACTAACCAGTCGCTGGGACTCACATGGCAGAAGGCGGTCTCACAAGTATTCTGGTCTGATGCCATATAGGGCTTTGTAGGTCATTACAAAGTGACTGTAAAAGCCAATAAAGTTCTAGGCTGCATTAACAGTGGGACATAATTAAGATGAAGTTTTCAAAACCTACAGCCATTGCAAATTATAACTATTTTATTTATTTGTTTGTTTGTTTGTTTGTTTGTTTGTTTGTTTGTTTGTTTATTAGATTTGTATGCCGCCCCTCTCCGTAGACTCGGGGCGGCTCACAGCAATAATAAACAATATATAACAAATCTAATAATTTAAGAGAAACACTAAAAAACCCATTATTTAAAGCAAACATACACACAAACATACCATACATAAACTGTATAGGTCCAAGGGAGATGTTTCAATTCCCCCATGCCTGACGGCAGAGGTGGGTTTTAAGAAGTTTACGAAAGGCGATGAGGGTGGCGGCAGTTCTAATCTCTGGGGGGATCTGGTTCCAGAGGGTCGGGGCCGCCACAGAGAAGGCTCTTCCCCTGGGTCTCGCCAAACGGCATTGTTTAGTTGATGGGACCCGGAGAAGGCCAACTCTGTGGGACCTAATCGGTCGCTGGGATTCGTGCGGCAGAAGGCGGTCCCGGAGATATTCTGGCCCAAAGGGCTTTATAGGTCATAACCAACACTTTGAATTGTGACCGGAAACTGATCGGCAACCCATGCAGACTGCGGAGTGTTGGTGTAACATGGGCATACCTTGGGAAGCCCATGATTGCTCTCGCAGCTGCATTCTGCACGATCTGGAGTTTCCGAACACTTTTCAAAGGTAGCCCCATGTAGAGAGCATTGCAGTAGTCGAGCCTCGAGGTGATGAGGGCATGAGTGACTGTGAGCAGTGAGTCCCGGTCCAGATAGGGCCGCAACTGGTGCACCAGGCGAACCTGGGCAAACGTCCCCCTCGCCACAGCTGAAAGATGGTTCTCTAATGTGAGCAACTGAACCTTTGATCGTTCCTCCTAAATAGGAGACAGCCTTTTATTGAACGGATAAATCATGTCTGATGCCTTTAGACAGAACAGCTAAATAGTTTATGTAAGTAGCATCTAGATTGTTTATCCTTAAAGCAAAATAATAAGCCTCTATTTCTATGCATAGACGTTTAAATATTTTTAAATTACAGCAAAGAGGCTGTACTAATTATTTCATGTAGCTGCATAAGCAGAACACATTAGAAGAGCTTAGCCTCTTAGTTGTTGTAGTTAGGTAGTTGCAAAGTTGTGTCCAAAAGAGAAAGAGTGCAGAGAAGAGCAACAAAGATAATTAGGGGACTGGAGGCTAAAACATATGAAGAATGTTTGCAGGAACTGGGCGTGCCTAGTTTAATGAAAAGAAGGACCAGGGGAGACATAATACCAGTCTTCCAATATCCCAGGGGTTGCCACAAAGAAGAAGGAGTCAACCTATTCTCTTAAGAGGGTAGAACAAGAAGCAGTGGGGGGAAACTAAACAAGGAGAGAAGCAACTTAGAACTAAGGAGAAATTTCCTGACAGTCAGAACAATTGATCAGTGGAACAGCTTGACTCCAAAAGTTGTGACTGTTCGAACATTGGAAGATTTTAAGAAGATGTTGGATAACCATTTGTCTGAAGAGGTGTAGGTTTTCCCGCCTAAGCAGGGGATTGGTCTAGAACAGTGTTTCTCAACCTTGGCAACTTGAAGATATGTGGACTTCAACTCCCAGAATTCCCCAGCCAGCGTTTGCTGGCTGGGGACTTCTGGGAGTTAGAGTCCAAATATCTTCAAGTTGCCAAGGTTCAGAAATACTGATCTAGAAGACCTCCAAGGTCCCTTCCAACTTCTATTCCATTCTATTCTATTCTATTCTAATTCTCCCAGTCCTGCCTTTCTTACATTGTCAATGCTCCAACATTGGAAGTTTTTCAGAAGATGTTGGATAACCATCTGTCTGAAGTAGTGTAGGGCTTTTTGTCTAAGCAGGGGGTTGGACTAGAAGACCTCCAAGGTCCTTTCCAACTCTAACAATAACAACAGAGGAAGGGGCTTTGGAGCTCTTCTAGTCCAATCCCTTGCTTAGGCAACACATACAGGGTTGGACAAAAGAATGGAAACACCTTGCAGCTGTTCCGTGGATTTGTGAAGCTCCCTTCGAACAGTTTTTGTGGAAACTGGGTTCTGTATGTGACTATTGAACTCTGCAATGATTTTAGGAGCTGCGGTCTTGCGATCCACTCTAACAATTCGCTTTAGAGTCCGACGGTCTCTCTCAGACAACTTCGACTTTCGACCAGACCTATGCTTGGCTGAGGACGTTTTCCCTACTCTTTGAAAAGCAGTCATGACTTTTGAGACATGACCTCTTGAAACGCCAAACATTCGGGCAATTTCTGTTACACTAGCGCCTGCCATTCGAGTACCGGGAGTCACTGCTCACAGTCACTCATGCCCTCATCACCACGAGGCTCGACTACTGTAATGCTCTCTACATGGGGCTACCTTTGAAAAGGGTTCAGAAACTTCAGGTCGTGCAGAATGCAGCTGCGAGAGCAATCATGGGTTTTCCCAAATATGCCCATGTTACTCAAACACTCCGCAGTCTGCATTGGTTGCCGATCAGTTTCCGGTCACAATTCAAAGTGTTGGTTATGACCTATAAAGCCCTTCATGGCACCGGACAAGACTATCTCAGGGACCGCCTTCTGCTGCACGAATCCCAGCGACCAGTTAGGTCCCACAGAGTGGGCCTTCTCCAGGTCCCGTCAACTAAACAATGTCGCTTGGCGCAGGGCCGCCATCAGGAATTTTGGGGCCCCATACAGCCTAAGTGTCTGCCCCCCCCCCGCCGCCATTTTAAAACTACTTTTTTTAAGTTTTTAAGAAGATGTTAGATAATCATCTGAAAATAGCTGTAAATAAAACCCGATGTTCCCAGAATTAACTTTATTCATAAGATTATGATAGCAACAACTTGACCTTAGTTTTACTGGAACTATAGAATAATCATATAATAACCGCTGATGTTACAGGCCGTATAACTATATAAAGAAGGAACTGTGAGGATAACAGTTCAAAAGGGACGGGGGTGGTGCTTGTTATGTTGTGTTGTTTTGTTGCTTTTCTTATAAAATGCAAATACAAAATTTAAACAAACAAATAAGTATATTGTAAAATGATAGATTATGTACTATCTTATTTTTTTAATGTTTACATAATAACTACTTTTTTAAAAAAAAATCATCTGTCTGAAGTAGTGTAGGATTCCTGTCTAAGCAGGGGGTTGGACTAGAAGACCTCCAAGGTGCCTTCCCACTGTTATTCTATTCTAATTATCCAGGGGGTTGTGTAGTTATCAGTGGTATTAAAATAGGAGCTGTTAAAAAAAAACCAAATACAATTTCATATTGCTTCACATCTCAATATCCTTTTCAATCTAGTTTTTACGCCCATCTGTGAACGCAGGTCTGAACGAGCCCGTGGTATCCAAGTTAATTTCAAAGTACACTGCTCAAAAAAAAGTGAAGGGAACACTTAAACAACACAATATAACTCCAAGTTGTCAATCAGCGTTGCTTCCTAAGTGGACAGTTTGATTTCACAGAAGTTTGATTTACTTGGAGTTATATTGTGTTGTTTAAGTGTTTCCTTTATTTTTTTGAGCAGTGTAGATAGAGCAGGAGGTCTCCAATCTTGGCGACTTTAAGACTTGCGGACTTCAACTCCTAGAGTTCCTCAGCCAGCGAAGCTGCCTGGGGAACTCTGGGAGTTGAAGTCCGCAAGTCTTAAAGTCGCCAAGGTTGGAGACCCTCTGATAATACAGGGATTCTATCGTTGTATAAGTCAGTGTTTCCCAACCTTTTTTGAGCCGCGGCACATTATTCATATTTTCAAAATCCTGGGGAACATTGAAAGGGGGGGCACGGGGGGGGGAGCTAAAGAAAAGTTTGGACAAAAAAACCCTCTCTCTGCCTCCCTTTCGCTCTATTTCTCCCTCTTTCTCTCTTTTCCTTCCTTCCCTTCGTTCTCTCTCTCCATCCCTCTTTCTTTCTTTCTTCCTCTCTTTTTTGCTCTCTTTCTCTCTCCCTCCTTCTGTTCCTCTGTCTTTCTCTCTCCCTTGCTCTCTCTCTCTCTGTCTCCCTTGCTATCTCTTTCTTGCTTTTTTCTCTCTCTCTTTCACTGTCTTGCTATATGTCTCTTTCTTTCTCTTTGCCTCTCTTGCTATCTCTCTTTCTTTCTCTCTCTCTGTCTCTCTTTCTTTCTTTCTCTCTCTCTCTGCCTCTCTTGCTATGTCTCTCTTTTTCTCTTGCTATGTCTCTCTTTCTTTTTCTCTCTCTCTGCCTCTCTTGCTAAGTCTCTCTTTTTCTCTTGCCATGTCTCTCTTTCTTTCTCTCTCTCTGCCTCTCTTGCTATGTCTCTCTTTTTCTCTTGCTATGTCTCTCTTTCTTTCTTTCTCTCTCTGCCTCTCTTGCTAAGTCTCTCTTTCTTTTTCTCTCTCTCTGCCTCTCTTGCTAAGTCTCTCTTTCTTTTTCTCTCTCTCTGCCTCTCTTGCTAAGTCTCTCATTTTCTCTTGCTATGTCTCTCTTTCTTTCTCTCTCTCTCTGCCTCTCTTGCTATGTCTCTCTTTTTCTCTTGCTATGTCTCTCTTTCTTTTTTTCTCTCTCTGCCTCTCTTGCTAAGTCTCTCTTTTTCTCTTGCTATGTCTCTCTTTTTCTCTTGCTATGTCTCTCTTTCTTTTTCTCTCTCTCTGCCTCTCTTGCTATGTCTCTCTTTTTCTCTTGCTATGTCTCTCTTTTTCTCTTGCTATGTCTCTCTTTCTTTTTCTCTCTCTCTGCCTCTCTTGCTATGTCTCTCTTTTTCTCTTGCTATGTCTCTCTTTCTTTTTCTCTCTCTCTGCCTCTCTTGCTAAGTCTCTCTTTTTCTCTTGCTATGTCTCTCTTTCTTTTTCTCTCTCTCTGCCTCTCTTGCTATGTCTCTCTTTTTCTCTTGCTATGTCTCTCTTTTTCTCTTGCTATGTCTCTCTTTCTTTTTCTCTCTCTCTGCCTCTCTTGCTATGTCTCTCTTTTTCTCTTGCTATGTCTCTCTTTCTTTTTCTCTCTCTCTGCCTCTCTTGCTAAGTCTCTCTTTTTCTCTTGCTATGTCTCTCTTTCTTTTTCTCTCTCTCTGCCTCTCTTGCTATGTCTCTCTTTTTCTCTTGCTATGTCTCTCTTTCTTTCTCTCTCTCTCTGCCTCTCTTGCTAAGTCTCTCTTTTTCTCTTGCTATGTCTCTTTCTTTCTCTCTCTCTGCCTCTCTTGCTATGTCTCTCTTTTTCTCTTGCTATGTCTCTCTTTCTTTTTCTCTCTCTCTGCCTCTCTTGCTATGTCTCTCTTTTTCTCTTGCTATGTCTCTCTTTCTTTTTCTCTCTCTCTGCCTCTCTTGCTAAGTCTCTCTTTTTCTCTTGCTATGTCTCTCTTTCTTTTTCTCTCTCTCTGCCTCTCTTGCTATGTCTCTCTTTTTCTCTTGCTATGTTTCTCTTTCTTTTTCTCTCTCTCTGCCTCTCTTGCTAAGTCTCTCTTTTTCTCTTGCTATGTCTCTCTTTCTTTTTCTCTCTCTCTGCCTCTCTTGCTATGACTCTCTTTTTCTCTTGCTATGTCTCTTTCTTTCTCTCTCTCTCTCTCTGCCTCTCTTGCTAAGTCTCTCTTTTTCTCTTGCTATGTCTCTCTTTCTCTCTCTCTCTGCCTCTCTTGCTATGTCTCTCTTTTTCTCTTGCTATGTCTCTCTTTCCTTTTCTCTCTCTCTCTGCCTCTCTTGCTATGTCTCTCTTTTTCTCTTGCTATGTCTCTCTTTCTTTCTCTCTCTCTCTGCCTCTCTTGCTATGTCTCTCTTTCTTTCTCTCTCTCTCTGCCTCTCTTGCTAAGTCTCTCTTTTTCTCTTGCTATGTCTCTCTTTCTTTTTCTCTCTCTCTGCCTCTCTTGCTATGTCTCTCTTTCTCTTTCTCTCTCTCTTTCTCTATCTCTCTTTCTCTGCCTCTCTTGCTGTCTTTCTTTCTCGCTCTGTCTCTCTTTCTCTGCCTCTCTTGCTATGTCTCTTTTTCTCTCTCTCTCTGCCTCTCTTATATGTCTCTCTTTCTTTCTCTCTCTCTCTCAGCTGACTGCAAGCGGGAGCCCTGACGGCGGCAGCTGGACGTGCTGCTGGACACCGTATATGCCAGGCCCGTAGCGCCAGCATGTACAACGTCCAGCAGCACGTCCAACCGCCACGTCAGGGCTCCCGCTTGCAGTCAGCTGAGAGAGAGAGAGAGAGAGCGCTCCCTCTCGCCGCCGCCATCTCCCCGCGACTGCCTGCGGCCGCTGCAGCCACCCCCCCTCCTACCGCCAGTGCCCTCCCACCGGGCCACAAAGGACACTTGCCGCCGACGCCAGGAAAGCTCCAGCTGGGCGGGGCGCTGCCGGTACTTCCGTCCTGGGGCTCCCGCTCGCAGCTGTACCCCGACTTCTGCTCGATGCCGCGGTTTTCGGCGCTCTCCTGCTGGGCCCCAAAGAAGGAAGGCGGGGAAAAGGCGCGAAGAATGAAGCTCTCCTTCTTCCTGCCTTCCTTCTTTGGGGCCCAGCAGGAGAGCGCCGAAAACCGCGGCATCGAGCAGGAGCGCACCGGTTGGGAAACGCTGGTATAAGTTACAACCAGGTTCTGAAGACCAGCCCCACACGACAACAAACCTCCCTTCTTTTGCTTTGGGAAGGCGCCTCGAGTTTCCCTCACGTCCATTCATCCAGGTTATTTTTCTTTTACCAAAGGGAAGCTCTGATTGACGGCGTTAACTCACTGCGGGGGCCCTCTAATCACCGGGCCCGGTATGGGACTTTCAGTAGTACCCGTCTATCGGCGGCCCTGGCTTGGCGGGACCCAGGGGAAGAGCCTTCTCTGTGGGGGCCCAGACCCTATGGAACCAACTCCCCCAGAGATTAGAATTGCTCCCACCCTCCTTGCCTTTCGTAAGCTTCTTAAAACCCATCTCTGCCATCAGGCATGGGGGAATTGAGATACTCTTTCCCCCTAGGCCTTTACAATTTTATGCATGGTATGTCTGTATGTATGTTTGGTTTTACAATAGGGGTTTTTAACTGTTTATATTGCATTGTCATATGCTGTTTACTACTTTTGTTAGCCACCCCGAGTCTACGGAGAGGGGCGGCATACAAATCCAATAAAATCAAATCAAATCAAACCAACAATTTGGCCTCTTTAAAAGTCTGAGAGGTCTGCCATTTCTAGAAGTTTATAACCAATTTCCTTAAATTTCTGTAAAAAAAAAAAGGGTAGTTTAAAAAAACATATCAAAAAACAGAATTTAAAAAACCAATAAAATATGTCAAGTTTTGATTGATTTGAACATGCTCAAACATTATGATGCCAAAAAGTCAAGGGTTTCCATTTTTTTGTCCACCACCTGTAACTCCTAACACAACCATGGATAAAAGTCCTGCCGAACTCCTGATGGGTCGTAATCTCCAATCTGTCCTCGACAGACTCCATCCGAATTATTCACACCAAAAGGGAGACAACAATCTGGCAAAAATAAGAATATTCATGGCAAGCAACTCGGCGTATGCAAAAAAAATTGCTGGGGACCGTCTGTGGTTACTGGGGAAAATCCTTGAAAGAACAGGGCCCAAATCCTATACAGTAGGCCTTGCAGATAGGAGAAAATGGTGGCACCATGTGGAACAATTAGGAGGCCACCAACCACTAAATGCCACTGGGGGAAACAGGCCCAAACCCTAACAATGCTTTTCCTACAGCTATTTCCAATTCAGGGAAGCCGGGTCACTTAACTGATGATCTGGAGGTGCCACCCAGTGACAGTGATGAGTCCACCACTGGATGAGTCCAGTGATGAGTGGAATACTGTGTTCAGTTCTGGAGACCTCACCTACAAAAAGATATTGACAAAATTGAACGGGTCCAAAGACGGGCTACAAGAATGGTGGAAGGTCTTAAGCATAAAACGTATCAGGAAAGACTTAATGAACTCAATCTGTATAGTCTGGAGGACAGAAGGAAAAGGGGGGACATGATCGAAACATTTAAATATATTAAAGGGTTAAATAAGGTCCAGGAAGGAAGTGTTTTTAATAGGAAAGTGAACACAAGAACAAGGGGACACAATCTGAAGTTAGTTGGGGGAAAGATCAAAAGCAACATGAGAAAATATTATTTTACTGAAAGAGTAGTAGATCCTTGGAACAAACTTCCAGCAGATGTGGTAGATAAATCCACAGTAACTGAATTTAAACATGCCTGGGATAAACATATATCCATCCTAAGATAAAATACAGAAAATAGTATAAGGGCAGACTAAATGGACCATGAGGTCTTTTTCTGCCGTCAGACTTCTATGTTTCTATGTTTCTATGTTTCATTCCAGCTGATGCAGTAGCGATACCCAAAAGTTCACATCCCTTTTCCCCCCCACTGTTGTGGTTGGCTCTGGCCCAGCTCCTGCCCCAAGGAATGTGGGGGTGGATGCAGGGGAAACATCAACATGTCATAGGCCTGTTTTATTGCCGACAGAGTCAGGTAGTGCAGTTTCCTCGGACGAAGAAGAAGGTGGGGGTGACTTGGAAGAGGGGGGCTTGGCACACAGCCCAGGAAGCCAATCTCCATTATCTTCGGTCGATTCAGATGAGGAAGTGTTAGACCCACGCAGGCACATAATTATGCATAGAAGAGACCAATTGAAGAAATATTACAGGAGATAAGAGGGGCCACCTGTCTTTGGGTGAGGCTCCAGTAATTAGAGCTGCTGATATAAATAGCAGCGTGTTGGTTTGGCCGTTGTGGAAGATTATCTTATTGCTGTTACTTCAGGACCGTGCCTTGCTGTTTCCAGACTTTGTTTGTTGATTTTTCACGACTTTGAAACCAAAGCAGAGCAAAGTGTGTGTGTTTCACTTCGTGGAAGAAGGAGGGCTGTGACGTTCCTTCACAGCTGCTAGCTAAGTACTTAAGGACTGATTAAGGGGATTGTACAGACTACCAGGTTGTTTTGGGACAAGTGCTCTTTGCAATACAAAAAGGGTGCTTTGTTTCTTTTGAATTCTTGTGATAAAGAACATTGTTTTTGAACTTTCAAGTGTGTGTGTGTGTGTCTGAAATTTGTACCCTTGAATTTTCGGGAGACTCATACCATAGAGCCCAGCAGAACACCCACCCACAAACTTGTCATGTTGCCCACTCAGTTTGTGCCAGTGTGGACAGTCCTTCCTCCACTTAGAAACATAGAAACATAGAAGTCTGACGGCAGAAAAAGACCTCATGGTCCATCTAGTCTGCCCTTATACTATTTCCTGTATTTTATCTTACAATGGATACATGTTTATCCCAGGCATGTTTAAATTCAGTTACTGTGGATTTACCAACCACGTCTTCTGGAAGTTTGTTCCAAGGATCTACTACTCTTTCAGTGAAATAATATTTTCTCACATTGCTTTTGATCTTTCCCCCAACTAACTTCAGATTGTGTCCCCTTGTTCTTGTGTTTACTTTCCTATTAAAAACACTTCCCTCCCTCCCTTTAACATATTTAAATGTTTCAATCATGTCCCCCCTGTTCCTTCTGTCCTCCAGACTATACAGATTGAGCTCATTAAGTCTTTCCTGATACGTTTTATGTTTAAGACCTTCCACCATTCTTGTAGCCCGTCTTTGGACCCGTTCAATTTTGTCAATATCTTTTTATAGGTAAGTTCTCCAGAACTGAACACAGTATTCCAAATGTGGTCTCACCAGCGCTCTATATAAGGGGATCACAATCTCCCTCTTCCGCCCAGGTGGGTGGGCATAGGATGACCTTGAACCCCTCCCCCCCAAAGAATACTTTGTGGCTACATCTGTCCCCTCATGAAAATCACCCCTCCCAAATTCCATAAACATCAGGCCTTTTATAGAGCGTGTGCCAAGAACATTGTTTTGAATTTTCAAACATATGTGTGTCTGAAATTTGTACCTGTGCATTTTTGGGAGGATTCTACCAGAGAGCCCGACAGAACAATCATAATGATAATAATAATGAGTTGCTAATTTATCACCAACTTCTGCACCGGCTTGACACCCTCCATGAAATCAAATTTGACAGTCCTGCTTTAATGAGTAGCCAAGATCCACTTCCATGATTGAAGTACGTTGTGTCCAGCAGAGTCCGTCTCAGCCCAGCCATCAATTGCCTCTCACATCTCTGATCCAGTTTATTCCCCCAGGAGAGAGGCCAGTTATGTCCGTAATTGGTCAGTAACAAAGTGATTTCAAGCAACAAGGCCTATTTAATGGGCCCCTTGTCAAGTTCCACTTTTTTAAATGGAAGCCGCGGAGAAACATTTCTTTGGGGCCTTGTCAACAATAATGGAAATTACAGTCACAGAACAGTACAAGATGGTCTTTTAAGTCTTGAGAAACAAGAGTTTTCTGATTGAAGAGGTTCCCTGATCACTTAGCTGCAATAGCTTCCTGCTTATCTGTAAAAGGGGAAAGATTTATACGATCTGAAGAGAAGCCAGAGTAACATACAAATACTAAAGTTAAATAATAAGTTAAAGCCAGAGTAACATACAAATACTAAAGTTAAATAATAAGTTAAATTAGTTTTATTTCTTTACCGATGAAAGTAACTAATCAAATCTGAAATTGTTGCATATTGATTCAGGAATCGGTTATGATATGTATATGGTTTTTTTTCTTTTTATTATATTGGAAAATTTAAAGAAAGTTTTTAAAAAAAGTTTCTTGCTTATCTTGCTCAGGGGGCTTTGCTCTTGAGGAAGAAACATATCATTGCGATATTGTTGTTTGCTCACTATGTTGTGTTCAGCTCTCTGCAACCTCATGGACCATAGCACGCCAACCCTGCCTCCCCACAGTTTCATTGTGTTCAATAAATAATGGTTGAAGAAGAAAAAATGTGGTGCATTACTTTCTAGGTGACTCCGGTATGCTAATAACCCTTAGTAAAAACTATGCATAACTCTCATTCATGGCCAAGTCAATATGATAACGGACCCACGCCTGCCAGAAAAGCCAGGTCTTAACGGCTTTTTGGAAGACCGGTAGAGTGGGGCTAGTGCGGATCTCCGGAGGCAGTTGGTTCCAGAGCATCGGAGCCACCACTGAGAAGGCCCTTCCCCGCAGCCTCACAGCCCCACCAACTGACATTGTTTGGTAGACAGTACCTGGAAATTGTCCACTCTATGGACCCTTATTGGCCGCTGGGAGGTATGACATTTTTTTTGTTTTGAAAATGTTTAGCTTCTCATCCAAGTAGCTTCTTCAGCTCTGACAGGATGCTTTGTGTTGCAGCTGCCGGGGAAAAAAGCCAACACAGTTCTAAGCTGCATTTACAGATGGATAGAAACAGGTGAAGTGTTAATACGACTTTATAAGGCCTTGGTCAGGCCACACTTGGATTACTGCATCCAGTTTTGGTCGCCACAAAGCAAAAAGGATGTTGAGACTCTAGAAAAAGTGCAGAGAAGAACGACAAAGATGATTAGGGGACTGGAAGCTAAAAGATAGGAAGAACAGTTACAGGAACTGGGCATGGCTAGTTTGATGAAAAGAAGAGCTGGTGGGGACATGATAGAAGTCTTCCAATATCTCAGGGGTTGCCACAAAGAAGAGGAAGTCAAGCTACTCTACAAAGCACTAGAGAGCAGGACAAGAAGTAGTGGATGGAAACTAATTGAGGAGAGAAGCAACTTAGAACTCAGGAGAAATTTCCTGGCAGTTAGAACAATTATCTTTGGAACAGCTTGCCTCTAGAAGTTGTGAATGCTTCAACACTTTAAGTTTTTAAGAAGAAATTGGGCAACCATTTGTCTGAAATGTTATAGGTATTCCTGAGTAGTGGGACAGCAGGTTTCCTGAGCAAGTGGGGGTTGGACTAGAAGACCTCCAAGGTCCCTTCCAACTCTATTATTCTGTTTTTTCCCCTATTTGTTTTGGTTTAGTTCTGTTTTTCTGTTGTATGTTTTCCCTTTTTGCTGCTTGCATTTCAATGTTGTTAATAAAGTAAAATAAAAATATGGGAAAATAAAAGAAATGCTCACATCCGACCCACCAGGCATTATTTGTTGAACGGTAAATTCGACCACCAAGGATTGAGGAGGGGTCAGAGATCTGGTGGGGGGTAAGGAACATTCTACCAAAGACACGTTGAATTTCAAGCCCTAAATGTATGTGCTGTATGGTTTTTAATTGTTGGGGTTTTTATATATTTTATTATTAGATTTGTCCCATTGTTATAGAAACATGGAAACATAGAAGACTGACGGCAGAAAAAGACCTCATGGTCCATCTAGTCTGCCCTTACACTATTTCCTGTATTTTATCTTACAATGGATATATGTTTATCCCAGGCATGTTTAAATTCAGTTACTGTGGATTTACCAACCACGTCTGCTGGAAGTTTGTTCCAAGGATCTACTACTCTTTTAGTAAAATAATATTTTCTCATGTTGCCTTTGATCTTTCCCCCAACTAACTTCAGATTGTGTCCCCTTGTTCTTGTGTTCACTTTCCTATTAAAAACACTTCCCTCCTGAACCTTATTTAACCCTTTAACATATTTAAATGTTTCGATCATGTCCCCCCTTTTCCTTCTGTCCTCCAGACTCTACAGATGGAGTTCATGAAGTCTTTCCTGATACATTTTATACTTAAGACCTTCCACCATTCTTGTAGGACGTCTTTGGACCCGTTCAATTTTGTCAATATCTTTTTGTAGGTGAGGTCTCCAGAACTGAACACAGTCTTCCAAATGTGGTCTCACCAGCACTCTATATAAGGGGATCACAATCTCCCTCTTCCTGTTTTTCTTACTGTTTTTCTTACTTTTTTTATTACTGTTGTGAGCCGCCCCGAGTCTTCGGAGAGGGGCGGCATACAAATCTAAATAATAATAATAATAATAATAATAATAATAATAATAATAATAATAATAATAATAATGTTCTCTCTTTTTTCCCCCTGCTTACTGACAGCATTTCTCTTTTAGAGAAAATGGAAAGACTTCCTGCAACAGGCCACCTTAAATCTCTCAATATAGAAAAGAACATTGATTCACAAAGTTCACGGCCCCCATTGTCCAAACACCACTGTTCAACTTATGGGAAATGCATGCAATGAAATTCTGCTGTTGGTACAGAAGGGCAATACGGGTTAATGGACATAACGGAGGCCTGATAAAATAAGCACAGTGATTACAGTAGTGCACTTGAAGGATGCTATTTGTTCAAAACAAATAGAAATGGCAGTAGAAATGGAGTTGGAGGAGGGAATTGTACTATATACTGTATGTTTTTACAAAAAATCCTCCATAGAAAGCCCAATGAACAGATTCGGTACAACCTTTATGGATCATTGTCTAGAATAATGTAGAATAAGAAAGAAGAGAGAAAGAACAAGTAATTCATCAAAATGTAAATATATTTGTATAGGGAAAATACATTGGTATACACTGTAAACATGGGGGAATTGTACCCATATATGTTTGTTTGTTTATCTGCAGTATGTGTTTTATGTGTATATTGTGATTATGTGTAGATTGTGATCCCGCTGTATAGAGTGCTGGTGAGACCAAATTTGGAATACTGTGTTCAGTTCTGGAGATATTGATCAAATTGAATGGGTCCAAAGACGGGCTACAAAAATGGTGGAAGGTCTTTTTTTTTTTTTAAATTAATTATTTTATATCGACAAACATACAAATAACATTAAACATTTATACTTATCTATTATACATAATAATTAGGTCTTAAGCATAAAACTTATCAGGAAAGACTTCACGAACTCCATCTGTAAAGTCTGGAGGACAGAAGGGAAAAGGGGGACATGATCGAAACATTGAAATACCTTTAAACCCCTACATGGCATTGGGCCAGAATACCTCCGGAACCACCTTCTACCGCACGAATCCCAGCGGCCGATAAGGTCCCACAGAGTTGGCCTTCTCTGGGTCCCGTCGACCAAACAATGTTGTTTGGCTGGCTCCAGGGGAAGAGCCTTCTCTGTGGTGGCCCCGGCCCTCTGGAATCAACTCCCCCCCAGAGATTAGAACAGCCCCCACCCTCCTTGTCTTTCGCAAATTACTCAAGACTCACTTGTACCGCCAGGCATGGGGGAGTTAAGATATTCCTTCCCCTAGGCCATTACAAGTTATGCATGGTATGTTTGTGTGTATGCTTGATTTTTTATAATAAGGGTTTTTAGTTGTTTTATTAAATTGGATTGTTACATGTTGTTTTACCATTGTTCTCAGCCGCCCCGAGTCTGCGGAGAGGGGCAGCATACAAATCCAATAAGTAAGTAAGTAAGTAAGTAAGTAAGTAAGTAAGTAAGTAAGTAAGTAAATAAATAAAGGGTTAAATAAGTTTCAGGAGGGAAGTGTTTTTAATAGGAATGTGAACACAAGAACAAGGGGGCACAATCTGAAGTTAGTTGGGGGAAAGATCAGAAGCAATGTGAGAAAATATTATTTTACTGAAAAAGTAGTAGATGTTTGGAACAAACTTCCCGCAGACGTGGTTGGTATATCCACAGTAACTGAATTTAAACATGCCTGGGATAAACATATATCCATCCTAAGATAAAAAATAAAAAAAGCCAACACAGTTCTAGGCGGCATGAACAGAGGGATAAAATCAAGATCATGTGAAGTGTTAATACCACTTTATAAGGCCTTGGGAAGGCCACACTTGGAATACGGCATTCAGTTTTGGTCGCCACGATGCAAAAAGGATTAAATCATGACCAAAAAGTGCTGGGAATGGACATCAAATTGACTCGGGTCCTGAAAGATCAATCCAATTTCAGCATTGTGAAGTTTGCTGCTGGTTTCTCTCCATCAATATTTGGTCTGTATCAATATTTTATCTGTCTGAAGAGGGGGAGGGGGAGGCGAGAAGCTTTGTGAAAAGATAAAAGGAAAGGTGACTGTTTTTTTAAAATAGCAGCGCTGGGGTTTGGAAGAGTAATATGTGACAGCTTTCAGCTTAATTGGATGGGGAAGGAGTTGGTTGCTTTTTAATTTTCAAATCGAAGTGCCTGACTCAATATTTCAACATTGGCCTTATACTTAATAATAGCGATGCTATTTTCTCCTATCTAGAACAGGGTTTTTTTTCCCCTCAAACTAAGCTATTTGAACTTGTGTGGACTTCAGCACCCAAAATCCCCAGCCATGCTACACAACTTCCAGTTGTCTTGACTGAGAAACATGGACATAAAGAATTTATGAACAAGTAATCTATGGAGATTTATGTACAAGTGATCAAGAGAATGCATGTACAGATAATCCTGAATGGAATGGAATAGAATAGAATAGAATAGAATAGAATAGAATAGAATAGAATAGAATAGAATAGAATATTTATTTATTGTTAGAGTTGGAAGGGACCATGCGGGTCATCAAGTCCAACCCCCTGCCTAAGCAGGAACCCTATAGCATCCCAGCCAAATGGCAGTCCAATTTCCTCTTTAAAATGTCCAGAGTATTGGAATTCACAACGTCCGCTGGTAGGTTGTTCCACTGGTTGATCGTTCTGACCATCAGGAAGTTCTTCCTTATTTCCAGGTTGAATCTCTCCTTGGTCAGATTCCAGCCATTGTTCCTCGTCCGGCCCTCCGGTGCCCTGGAGAATAAAGTGATCCCCTCCTCTCTGTGGCAACCCCTCGTATACCTGTAGACTGCTATCATGTCTGCTCTGGCCCTCCTTTTCTCTAGGCTATCCATGCCCAGTTCCCGCAGTCTCTCTTCGTAAGTCTTGGTTTCTAGACCCCTGATCATTTTGGTTGCTCTTTTCTGCACCTTCTCCAGAGTTTCAATGTCTTTTTTGAAGTGTGGTGACCAGAACAGAACACAGTACTCCAGGTGTGGTCTGACCAGGGCGTAGTAGAGTGGTATTAAGACTTCCCTGGTCTTGGAGTGTATCCCCCTGTTGATGCAGCTTAGGATTGTGTTGGCTTTTTTAGCTGCTGCTGCACATTGTTGGCTCATGTTTAGTCGATTATCCACCAAGACTCCGAGGTCTCTTTCGCCGTCGCTACTGCTGAGAGGGGTGACTTCTACGCCACTCAATCCCATGGGACTCAAATAATGGAAATTGGATCTAATCCACACACACAATTCCTTATTGTGCATTTTACAGCATCAGTGTTCATGTGTTTGTCATCTGAAGTGGTGCTTCACTGACATCTTCATCACTGAAGTGGTGTAATCATTAAATCTGCAATGTTGAAAACAACAAATTATGTTTGCCACTTCATCAGACAGAAGTGCCAACAAAATCACAATGGCTCCAAACGAGACTCACAGAAAGTCCTCTAAATTCCACCGTATTTTAATTGACCCGTTCCCAGCTCATTTTTCTTTCAAGTACAGTGGTACCTCTACTTACGAACTTAATTCGTTCCGTGACCGAGTTCTTAAGTACAAAAGTTTGTAAGAAGAAGCAATTTTTCCAATATTAATCAATGTAAAAGCAAATAATGCATGAGATTGGGGAAACCACAGGGAGGGTGGAGGCCCTGTTTCCTCCCAGTAGATTCCTAGAGAGGCCCCATGGAGGCTTCTCCCTACCTTTTCAAACCCTGTTTCCTCTCAGTAGATTCCCACTTCTGCTGAAAGTTTGTTCCAAGCATCAACTACTCTTTCAGTCAAATGATATTTTCTCATGTTGCTTTTGATCTTTCCCCCAACTAACTTCAGATTGTGCCCCCTTGTTCTTGTGTTCCCTTTCCTGTTTAAAACACTTCCTTCCTGAACCTTATTTATCCCTTTAACCCATTTAAATGTTTCGATCATGTCCCCCCTTTCTTTTCTGTCCTCCAGACTATACAGATTGAGTTCATGAAGTCTTTCCTGATACGTTTTATGCTTAAGACCTTCCACCATTTTTGTAGCCCATCTAATCATTCATACGATTTGGCCATGATAGTTGTTAATTCATGCCCCCCACTCCATGCCTGCTGGCAAAGCCTGGTCTTCATGGCCTTAGAGAAGGCCAATAGGGTGGGAGCAGTATGGAGTTGATTCCAGACAGCCGGGGCAGCCACAGAGAAGGCCCTCCCCCATGGCCGGCTACGGCCGGCCACCCTGCATTGCTTAGTCGACAGGAACCAGAGGAGGCCAACTCTGCGTGGACTTATAGGTCTCTGGGAGGTATGTGGCAAAAGATGGTCCCGTAAATAGTTTGTAATAATGTAATAAATATATTCATTAAGAGTTTTGGATTATTAAAAAAAAGAAAAAAAGAAAAATGCAAGAAAAAAAGAGAGGCAAAGTTAAGAAATATGCAAGTGACTTTCAAAGTTCTTTTCAATAGATAATGACAGTCTTATTCTCCCTCCTCTCTCTTAAATATTTGACAAATCTCTTCACGTCCTAATGAAATAACAGAATCGCGGAATTACTTTAATAGATTTGCAGGGACACATTTTGATTAGAAAATGGAAAGGAAATGTCTTACAGCATTAGAAGCTTTTAACGATGTACTTCAGTATATTTAGTCGTATGAGATTGCAAGAGCATTAACTATCTACCCATATTTCGCTTTTGATATGCGAGCGTCAATTTATTGCATTTTTTTCAAATAGGTTTCTATTATAGATGTCCTATATACTTTTTAAAACCTAGAATAATTTTTAAAAAGATTATTTTTTTAAAAAAAAGATTTATAGCGCGTTGTGGTTGACTCTGGCCCAGCTCCTGCCCCAGGGAATGTGGAGGTGGATGCAGGGGAAACTTCAACGTGTCACAGGCCTGTGTTATTGCCGACAGAATCAGTGCAGAGTTTAGTTTCCTCGGACGAAGAAGAAGGTGGGAGTGACTTGGAAGAGGGGGGCTTGGCACACAGCCCAGGCAGTCAATCTCCATTATCTTCCATTGATTCGGATGAAGATGTCTTGGACCCACGCAAGCGCAGAATTATGCATAGAAGAGACCAAGTAAGAACATATTACAGGAAATAAGGGAGGCCACCTGTGTTTGGGTGGGGCTCCAGTAATTAGGGCTGCTGCTATAAATAGCAGCATGTGGGTTTGGCCATTGTGGAAGAATATCTGTTGCAGTTTCGTCAGGAATCTTGTGTGCTGGACTTTGTTGCTTTTTCACGCCTTTGAAACCAAAGCAGAGCAGTGTGTGTGTGTGTGTGTGTGTCCCTTCTTTGGAAGAAGGTGTGAAGTTTCGCCACAGCTGCTGGCTAAGTACTTAATGACTGCTTAATTCCTCCTTAGTTCTAGGTTGCTCCTCTCCTTGTTTAGTTTCTGTTATGTGTTTAGGCTTGATATCTTTGTTTGCTGATTATGACAAAGACAACTGGTAAGAAAAAATATGTACAGTGGTACTTCTACTTATGAACTTAATTGGTTCTGTGACCAAGTTCTTAAGTAGAAAGGTTTGTAAGAAGAAGCAATTTTTCCTATAGGAATCAATGTAAAAGCAAATAATGCGAGCGATTGGGGAAACCACAGGGAGGGTGGAGGCCCTGTTTCCTCCCAGGAGATTCCTAGAGAGGCCCCATGCAGGCTTCTGCCCACCTTTTCTGGCCCTGCTTCCTCCCAGGAGATTCCTAGAGAGGCCCCATGGAGGCGTCTCCCTGCCTTTTCCATCCCTGTTTCCTTCCAGGAGATTGCTAGAGAGGCCCCGGGGAGGCTTCTCCCTGCCTTTTCCGGTTACAGTTTCGGAAGCTCAGGTTCATAAGTGGAAAATGGTTCTTGAGAAGGCAAAAAAATATTGAACATCCGGTTCTTATCTAGAAAAGTTCATAAGTAGAGGTGTTCTTGGGTAGAGCTACCACTGTACTTGGTAATACTTGGATTGTTATTCTGACTTGTTATATGTATGACTTTAGACTGTTTATCTGAATATGTTTTTTCTGTAAGTAAACTTTAATTCAAGTTAGTATATATCTGTGTGTAGCTGAGTAGTTATTCCGAACTAATCTCAATCTAAATGTTTCTGTGTGTGCACAATCTTGGTAACCAAGGATTACTCTGTGCATATATAAACAGATATGACCTCCCATCTATGTCCAGTCTACAACACAGTCCTTTCAGCAGTTCCAAGAAGGCTCTGCACCCTTTTGCACTATTCAGGTGACCCCAAGGGTGCAGATAAAGTGGCCTCAACAACTCTCAGTAAGAGTGCTAATGACCAGATGACTACAAGGAATATAAATTCGTCCACCCTCCGCCATTCTGCCAGAACTGAAGAAGCTTCTTGGATGAGAAGCGAAACATCTTCAGGAAAGACTTAATGAACTCAATCTGTATAGTCTGGAGGACAGAAGGAAAAGTGGGGACATGATCGAAACATTTAAATATGTTAAAGGGTTAAATAAGGTTCAGGAGGGAAGTGTTTTTAATAGGAAAGTGAACACAAGAACAAGGGGACACAAAGTTAGTTGGGGGAAAGATCCAAAAGTTGGGGTTTAAAATTGTGTTTTATTATTGTATTTTTATTGTTGTTCGCTGCCCTGAGGCCTCTTAGAGAAGAGTGGCCTAGAAATTTAACTAAATAAAAAAGTAAAAATAGAATAGAATAGAATAGAAGTCTTCTATGTTTCTATGAATAGAATAGAATAGAATAGAATTTTATTGGCCAAGTGTGATTGGACACACAAGGAATTTGTCTTGGTGCACATGCTCTCAGTGTACATAAAAGAAAAAGACACATTTGTCAAGAATCATGTGGTACAACACTTAATGATTGTCATAGGTGTCAAATAAGCAATGAAGAAACAATATTAATAAAAATCTTACGATACAAGCAACAAGTTACAGTTATATAATCCTAAGTGGGAGGAAAAGGGTAATAGGAATGATGAGAAAAACTAGTAGAAATAGAAGTGCAGATTTAGCAAAAAGTCTGACAGTGTTGAGGGAATTATTTGTTTAGCAGAGTGATGGTTTTTGGGGAAAAACTGTTTTTGTGTATAGATGTCTTGGTGTGCAGTGCTCTGTAGCGACGTTTGGAGGGTAGGAGTTGAAACAGTTTGTGTCCAGGATGCGAGGGGTCTGTAAATATTTTCACGGCCCTCTTTCTGACTCGTGCAGTTCTGATTCTCCTCTGAAGTCTGTGTCGGTCCTGTTGGGTTGCAGAACCGAACCAGACAGTTATAGAGCCGCAGATGACAGACTCAATGATTCCTCTGTAGAACTGGATCAGCAGCTCCTCGGGCAGTTTGAGCTTCCTGAGTTGGTGCAGAAAGAACATTCTTCGTTGTGTTTTTTCTATGGCGTTTTTGATGTTAGGTGACCATTTTAGGTCTTGAGATATGACAGAACCTAGAAATTTGAAGGTCTCTACTGTTGATACTATGTTGTCTAGTATTGTGAGAGGTGGTCGGTTGGGTCTACCATCATTTTTACAGTTTTGAGTGTATTCAGTTCCAGATTTTTCCAGTCGCACCACAAGGCTAGTTGTTCAACCTCTTGTCTGTATGCGGTTTCATCGTTGTCTCGAATGAGATCAATCACCATTGCATTGTTTGCAAACTTCAGTAGTTTGACAGAGGGATACTTCGAGATGCAAGCCTTGGTATATAAAGCTTTTCAGGTAAGAATTCAAAAAAGCAGGATTATGTTCACCCACGCATAGTTCTGAGAGATGTCTCGGCTAGAACAGAGCAAGTGGGTGACTACTTTTAAGTTCCACGCTGTTCTGTCTGGGTTCCCCCAGACCTCAACACCAAATGGAAAAAACAGCCAGACACGCTGGTAAAAGCAAAAGTACTTTATAGCTTGAAAAATAAACACAGAGAAAAACCTGTTCTTCCCAACAGGCACGCTAGGAGACTTTACAGCAGAGTCCTGATGTCCAGACAATACAGCAAACTTCTTGCTGGCACACCCACCACTGTAGAGCATAAGACCCCCACCTTTTCCCCCCAAGGTTTCAGTATTCAAAGTCACAAACCAGAATTCCAAGACGCCAAAGATCACAGCCTGGTCCCAGGACTCCCAAAGATAATACTCCACAAGCCAGGAAGGGTGGGTCTGCCTTTTAGCCTTTCCAGAGAGCACCACACCCAAACCCAGCTGTTGCCTCTTTAGTGCTGAAAGTACCTAGCCAATTGGTCCCTTCTTTGTGTTGCTCTTCTCTGTCGCAGATCGATTATTGCTTGTGCATTTTCCTCTAAGGAATCCAGGCTGCTTGCTGGGGAGAGCTCCCTCTCGGGGGCCTCTGGCTGTTCCCCCTCTTCCTCAGCCTGGGATTCCTCCTCGTCGTCTGCCTGCACCTCCTGTTCCTCATCCTCCCCCTCTGAGCAGGAAACCGACAGAAGATCAGCCGTTCCCTGAGGGGCCTCGGAAGGAATCACAACACACGCGATCTGTTTTCTGCAAAGCACATTGAGGTAGCATTGCTAGCACATCATCGGGGTGGGGGGGAGTGTAATTCTTTGAAACACCAACTACCGAGACATCAACATTTATGCTTCACTGAAGTTTGTAATCATCTTGTTTATACAGGGAAGCTGATACCTACATACATCGAGTCATATAAATCTATATGCTTCATTGCAGATAGAAAATTAGATGTGTTGGGAAGAATTAATTATAACAGCAGCAGTTGCTAAAAAGCATTGAAGCATTTGTAATGCAGGATTATAAAATCCTGGAGCCAGAAACACCACTGAGGTCATGTAGTCCAACCCCTAAACTCAATGCACAATCCAATTTGAAGCAGCCTTAACTCAGGGCTCTCCATGTCAGGGTGTCTCAGTGTTGACAACATTAAGATGCGTGGGCTTCAATTCTCAGAGTTCCCCCGATGGCATGAGAAATTCTGTACTATCCCCTAGAACAATTATCCCAAATCTTAGCCATTTTAAGATGTCTGGACTTCAACTCCCAGGATTCCCCAGCCAAAATGGTGGTTGGGGAATAGAAACATAGAAACATAGAAGATTGATGGCAGAAAAAGACCTCATGGTCCTTCTAGTCTGCTTAGGATGGATCTATGTTTATCCCAGGCATGTTTAAATTCAGCGACTGTGGATTTACCAACCACTTCTGCTGAAAGTTTGTTCCAAGCATCAACTACTCTTTCAGTAAAATAATATTTTCTCACGTTGCTTCTGATCTTTCCCCCAACTAACTTCAGATTGTGCCCCCTTGTTCTTGTGTTCACTTTCCTATTAAAAACACTTCCCTCCTGAACCTTATTTAACCCTTTAACATATTTAAATGTTTCGATCATGTCCCCCCTTTCCCTTCTGCCGCAAAGACTATACAAATTGAGTTCATGAAGTCTTTCCTGATAAGTTTTGTGCTTAAGACCTTCCACCATTTTTGTAGCCCGTCTTTGGACTCGTTCAATTTTATCAAACTCTTTTTGTTGGTGAGGTCTCCAGAACTTTTTTAAATGATTTATTTATTTATTTATTTATTTATTTATTTATTTATTTATTTATTTATTTTATTAGATTTGTATGCCGCCCCTCTCCGTAGACTACAACACCCCAACTATCTCTCTTCCAACCCAACCCAACCTACCTCACTGAGTTGTTGTTGGGGGGGAAATAGGAAAAGGAAGGAGGGTGAGGTATGCTCGCCACCTTGAGTTACTTATAAAGTAATAAAAGCGGGATAAAAATCCAATAAATAAATATAATTCATTTGAGCATGTCGTACTAGCTCAACGACTATCATGGATATTGTCCCTCGGTGTGACTTTTCATAAATAGCTTTAATCCAGGAAGCTGCTAAGGTCAACAGAGGACAACGGCTGGTGTACATTTCTAATTGAAGGAGCATCTCCTTCCTGCCACCAGATGCGTCTTCATCCTTCTTCCCTTCAATGGTGACGTTCTTACAGGTGGGTGGGTGGTCAACCTTCACTTTGATCTCAAATTCTGCCAGGGCAGAGACGTACAAAAACCAGAGTGTGCGATTCTGCATCACTTCCTATTTCAGTAGAACCAGGTGGCTTGGTACCTTGACAAGTCTGTCCATCCTTCGTGATCACAATGATGCAATATGCCAAAGAGACAATATCCTACACACCATTTTTGTGTTCCGTAATCTCCGGAGGTCAATAGAAAAGGTTTCTCCTTTAAAAAAGAGAGAGAGAGAGAGAACACGTATTGATGTAACATTTAGCTGCCGATTGGTGCCCGTTGTTGCACAGTTTCCATCTGCCTCACAACAAAGGTGGATATTTCATTAGCTTCCTAGCAACAACCACGTGGGCGGTTTGTCGTCAGGTGTCCTAAATCAATTCTCTCCCTTTTCTAGTCCAGGTGTTTCTGCAGCCCACTGGTGGACCACACATCTCCTTCTTGATTAAATCTTTGCTGGTTTGATTTTTTGGAGCAGAATGTTATCGGATCACTTGGATACGCTTCACCCAACGGTGCCTTCCTTGCTGAAAAAAAAAAATCAGTGTGCAATTCCAATACAATTAGCAGAGCTTGTACAAGGTTATTGCATTTGAGCAATTCCTTCAATGACTCCAGTTTGCTGATTCTGCAGTTTGGAGCCCTGCAAGCTTGGAGGTCAGGCTATGTCAGGACCAGGGAACCAAGGAATATAAAGCCCTTCATGGCACCGGACCAGATTATCTCAGGGACCGCCTTCTGCTGCATGAATCCTAGCGGCCAGTTAGGTCCCACAGAGTGGGTCTTCTCCGGGTCCCGTCAACTAAACAATGTCGCTTGGCGGGACCCAGGGGAAGAGCCTTCTCTGTGGTGGCCCCGGCCCTCTGGAGCCAACTCCCCCCAGAGATTAGAATTGCCCCCACCCTCCTTGCCTTTCGTAAGCTGCTTAAAACCCACTTCTGCCGCCAGGCATGGGGGAATTGAGATACTCTTTCCCCTAGGCCTTTACAATTTTATGCATGTTATGTATGTATGTATGTTTGGTTTTTTATATTAATGGTTTTTTAACTGTTTTTAGTATTGGATTGTTATTATATGCTGTTTTGTTACGGTTGTTAGCTGCCCCGAGTCTGCGGAGAGGGGCGGCATACAAATCCAATAAATAAATAAATAAATAAATAAATAAATAAATAAATGAATGAATGAATGAATAAATTAATAAATTAATAAATTAATTAATTAATAAAAACCCAAAGAATTGCGGTATTTTTTGGAGTATAATACGGCACCTTTTCCACCCGTAAAAGAGGCTGAAAATTTGGGTGCACCATATACAGTGGTACCTCTAACTAAGAATGCCTCTACTTACGAACTTTTCTACATAAGAACCGGGTGTTCAAGGTTTTTTTGCCTGTTCTCAAGAACCATTTTCCACTTACAAACCCGAGCCTCTGAAACTGTAACTGGAAAAGGCAGGGAAAAGCCTCCGTGGGGCCTCTCTGGGCATCTCCTGGGAGGAAACAGGGCTGGAAAAAGCAGGGAGAAGCCTCTGTGGTGCCTCTTTGTGAATCTCTTGGGAAGAAACAGAACATCAAAGTTGATGTTCCAATGTCAACTGTGGATCGAGGAGGACACCCAAGTTGCAGACCTTCTCCGAGTGGGTCAATAATTCCCCCCCAGGATAATGGATGGACAGATGGAATTGTCCTTGGGAGACAAAACCCACAGCCACTCCGTCTTGTCGGGGTTGAGTTTGAGCTTGTTGACACCCATCCAGACCCTAACAGCCTCCAGGCATCGGCACATCACTTCCACGGCTTCGATGACTGAACATGGGGTGGAGATGTATAACTGGGTATCATCAGCATACTGATGATACCTCACCCCATGCCCTTGGATGATCTCACCCAGCAGTTTCACGTAGATATTAAATAGTAGGGGGGAGAGGACCGACCCCTGAGTCACCCCACCAGGGAGAAACCTAGAGGTCGACCTTTGACACCCCCCCCCACTAACACCGATTGCGACTGACCGGAGAGATAAGAGGAAAACCACTGAAGGACAGTGCCTCCCACTCCCAACCCCTCCAGCCATTGCAGAATGATACCATGGTCGATGGTATCAAAAGCCGCTGAGAGGTCAAGAAGCACCAGGACAGAGGATAAACCTCTGTCCCGGACCCGCCAGAGATCATCCATCAATGTGACCAAAGCAATTGTTTTGAAGGTTTTGTACTGAAGCCGCAAGGTTCAGTATGATAACAGGTTAGGCAAGTAGCTCAATTTTCTTTAATTGCTATAAAAGTTCAGTTCTAGATAATACTTGAAATGGTTAAAGCCTTTAGGGGTAAAAACTTACTATTTAATTTTTTCTTATTTAAAAAGTAATTAAGGATCATGCATATGCACTAGAGAAGGAAGTACAATAAAAAAACTATTAAGTATTCAATAAATAGTGCATAAAATTACTACCCCCACTGTGACCCCCATGGGGGCAGCAGCTCATTACTGCCAACCAGGGGATAAAAAGCATGCAGGTGCACTCAAAAACAGCAAACTAATGTGCTGAAGCTGACCAGACTAAAGACTAGCCAGATTAATGCCGGGTAGGCAGATTAATTTTTCCCAATTTTCCTCCCAAAAAACTAAGGTGCGTCTTATACTCTGAAAAATATGGTAATTCAGAGTAGTTTCTTTATTGCTGTCTCAAAGGTGCTTTTCAAGAGGCAAGTGGACTTTCTTGTTTTTTCTTTTGAAGACATTTCACTTCTCATCCAAGACGCATCTTCGTCTCTGAGAGGATGGTGAGGAATGAAAGGATTTAAACTCCGTGCAGAAAGAGAGAGAGAGAAAGAGAAAGAGAGAGGAAAGGAAGGAAGAAAGGAAGGAAAGAAAGAAGGAAAGTAAGTAAGTAAGAGAGTAAGAGAGTAAGAGAGTAAGAGAGTAAGAAAGAGAGTAAGAGAGTAAGAGAGTAAGAGAGTAAGAGAGTAAGAGAGTAAGAGAGTAAGAGAGTAAGAGAGTAAGAGAGTAAGAGAGTAAGAGAGTAAGAGAGTAAGAGAGTAAGAGAGTAAGAGAGTAAGAGAGTAAGAGAGTAAGAGAGTAAGAGAGTAAGAGAGTAAGAGAGTAAGAGAGTAAGAGAGTAAGAAAGGAAGGAAGAAAGAAAGTACAGTGGTACCTCTATTTAAGAACTTAATTTGTTCCGTGACCAAGGTCTTAAGTAGAAAAGCTTTTAAGTAGAAGCATTTTTCCCATAGGAATCAATGTAAAGGCAAATAATGCATGCAAACCCATTAGGAAAGAAATAAAAGCTCAGAATTTGGCTGGGAGGAGGAGGAGGAAGAAGAGGAGGAGGACAGTCGCTGCCGAACAAAGAAGGTGAGGTGAGGGGAATCCAAAAAAATCCAAAACTTTAAGTCTTAAAAAAAAAGAGGGACTCTTAGGTAGCGAGGAGGATCAGTGCGAGACTGCCTCCCATACACTGTGCCAGAGAGAGAAATCCATGGGGAATGGCAGGAAACTGGCTGGGCCTTCGTGCCGCTCTCAAATTTCCTGGGAAATTTTTCCGGGCTCGGGTTCTTAAGTAGAAAATGGTTCTTAAGAGGTAAAAAAAAAAAATCTTGAACACCCAGATCTTATCTAGAAAAGTTCTTAAGTAGAGGCCTTCTTAGGTAGAGGTACCAAGTGCCAGGACCTCTTATTAAGCACAGTATTTCAGCACCTTGGAGAGCTGCCTCTGCAATTTTCCTATCTGCAATTTTTCCTAACTGCAGGCCAGCCCTGCCTTTTACCATAGATCTCTAGTTGGATCGTGTCTATGACTGACCCCTCCCATCTCTTTCTCTGAGTTGGAGGGCATTTCAGGCAAATGCATCTGGCAGGCTTCAAAGGTCTGATCTAGGGAACTCAGCACCTATTTAACTTCAACAGAGTAGCAAAGAAGGATAATGGTCTTTATCGAAAACTCATCCAGGGTGGTAATAAAATACAAACCAAGCGCTTTTTGTAAGATACCTTGTAAAGGGCTTGTAAAGACACAATGTGCCAGTTGAAGAGCTGCCTATCTATGGGAGTTGGGAGGAAGATATTACAATGTTTCTGGTGTTATTGCTCTGTTCCAATTTTCTCAATTTTCGCCCGCTTCTTTCTTTCTTACCTGGCAGAAATACCATCCAAGGGATGAAATGAAATATTTTATATCTTTGTCAAGCCCTGGCTTGATGAAAGCCTGATCAAAAGGAGATATAAAGGTTGAAGATGACACATAATTTAGAAGGTATTCATTACAGCAGGTTCATAATTTCTCTGATTTATGGCGCTGCGGCATAAAGATTTCTCACGTAAATGGCTTTGCAAGCCTGAACTGGAAAGCAATTTTTTTAAAAAAAAAATTAGACAAGCAGGCCAACAGGCACATCCTTCCTGGATCTGAGAGGCAGAGGTGGATATCCAAGTGAGCTAAAGTGATGGCAATATATTCCACTGCGTGAAATTAGATTCTTCGGAAACCTAATTCTTTTTTTCCTGCTACTAAGACATTGATCTGGACCTGATGCATGTTTCGGATTGCTCTGACGTTGTGTTATCTTTATAGAAACATAGAAACATAGAAGACTGACGGCAGAAAAAGACCTCATGGTCCATCTAGTCTGCCCTTATACTATTTCCTGTATTTTATCTTACAATGGATATATGTTTATCCCAGGCATGTTTAAATTCAGTTACTGTGGATTTACCAACCACATCTGCTGGAAGTTTGTTCCAAAGATCTACTACTCTTTCAGTAAAATAATATTTTCTCATGTTGCTTTTGATATTTCCCCCAACTAACCTCGGATTGTGTCCCCTTGTTCTTGTGTTCACTTTCCTATTAAAAACACTTCCCTCCTGAACCTTATTTAACCCTTTAACATATTTAAATGTTTCGATCATGTCCCCCCTTTTCCTTCTGTCCTCCAGACTATACAGATTGAGTTCATTCAGTCTTTCCTGATACGTTTTATGCTTAAGACCTTCCACCATTCTTGCAGCCCGTCTTTGGACCCGTTCAATTTTGTCAATATCTTTTTGTAGTTGAGGTCTCCAGAACTGAACACAGTATTCCAAATGTGGTCTCACCAGCGCTCTATATAAGGGGATCACAATCTCCCTCTTCCTGCTTGTTATACCTCTAGCTATGCAGCCAAGCATCCTACTTGCTTTTCCTACTGCCCAACCGCACTGCTCACCCATTTTGAGACTGTCAGAAATCACTACCCCTAAATCCTTCTCTTCTGAAGGAATCCTTCTTTCATGTAAACCAATGAGAAGGAAACAAGCATTCATTTTAAAAATGCAGGTTGAAACATCAAAACAGCATTATAGCATGCATATATTCCACATATGGGTGGTATTTATTTGTTTGTTTGTTATTTGTTAGCATTAGCTTTTAGACTTACAGGTGGTGGACAAAAAATGGAAACACTTGACTTTTTGGCATCATAATGTTTGAACATGTTCAATTCAATCAAAACTTGACATATTTTAATATTTTTTAAAAAATTCTGTTATTTGATATGTTTTTTTAAACTACCTTTTTTTTAACAGAAATTTAAGGAAATTGGTTATAACCTTCTAGAAATGGCAGACCTCTCAGACTTTCAAAGAGGCCAAATTGTTGGTGCTCAAATGGCAGGCACTAGTGTAACAGAAAGTGCCCGAATGTTTGGCGTTTCAAGAGCTGTCTGTGGTGATTCTCAAGTTCCCAGCCTTAGATGGCATGACTTGGCTCAACCTCTGCAGATGCAACAAGGCTGCGTTGGGCCATCTGCTTTGCAACCCTGCTCCCTTTGACCACCAAGAGTAAATAAAGATGCAACAGGCAGAGGACCAAGTTGGCCCTCAGTTCAAACAGTCGGCTGCAATACACAGCCTTCGTTGTTTTTCTGATCTTTGCTCGGGAGAATTAGCTGTCGTCAAAGTGTAAATTGGTATGGAAAGCCATTGTTTTCCTATCGGAAGGAACCGAAGAGAGGATACAAAAAGGGCACGGAAGAGGCATTAAATGGATTCTTGTTAATGTGCTTGCTATTTTCTCATTTAATGAAAATGTGAGGAGAATGCTTGAAAAACACCACAACACATGAAGATGAACCAAGGTCAGTGAACAGCCTTAAACTTTTGTCATGACTAACAGTAGTGGGGTCTTTTCTTTTAGTTTTCAAGGAATTAACAAGTCATCCCTATAAATTGAGCCCAAAGGCTTGCCTGATAATGTAATAACTGTTGCCTAAATATTTTTGCAGCACGTCATACGTTTGCTGTAAACAGTTCCAGCATCTATCTATCTATCTATCTATCTATCTATCTATCTATCTATCTATCTATCTATCTATCTATCATCTATCCATCCATCCATCCATCCATCTATCTATCTATCTATCTATCTATCTATCTATCTATCTATCTATCTATCTATTGGATTTCAATGCTGCCCCTCTCTGAGGACTTGGGGCGGCTCACCACATATCAAAAAACAATATACAATGAAACATCTGAAATCCAATTAATATAAATAACTAATCTAAAACTGCTGTATAGAGCGCTGGTGAGACCACATTTGGAATACTGTGTTCAGTTCTGGAGACCTCACCTACAAAAAAGATATGGATAAAATTGAACGGGTCCAAAGACGGGCTACAAGAATGATGGAAGGTCTTAAGCATAAAACGTATCAGGAAAGACTTCATGAACTCAATCTGTATAGTCTGGAGGACAGAAGGAAAAGGGGGGACATGATCGAAACATTTAAATATGTTAAAGGGATAAATAAGGTTCAGGAAGGGAAGTGTTTTTAATAGGAAAGTGAACACAAGAACAAAGGGGCACAATCTGAGGTTAGTTGGGGGAAAGATCAGAAGCAACATGAGAAAATATTATTTTACTGAAAAAGTAGTAGATGCTTGGAACAAACTTCCAGCAGACGTGGTTGGTAAATCCACAGTCACTGAATTTAAACATGCCCGGGATAAACATACATATCCATCCTAAGATAAAATACAGGAAATAGTATAAGGGCAGACTAGATGGATGAAGAGGTCTTTTTCTGCCGTCAGTCTTCTATGTTTCTATGTTTCCAGCAGACGTGGTTGGTAAATCCATAGTAACTGAATTTAAACATGCCTTGGATAAATATATATCCATCCTAAGATAAAATACAGGAAATAGTATAAGGGCAGACTAGATGGACCATGAGGTCTTTTTTTTTGCCATCAATCTTTTATGTTTCTATGTATCTAAAAACCATTCTAAAATCCTTGAAACATTAAAAATCATTCATTCAAATTCAGACAACAAACATACAATTTAGCAAACATACATACTCATTGGCCAGAGGCTAGGGTCTACTGACCCCAAGCCTGATGGCATAAATAGGTTTTCAGATTTTTGCAGAAGGCGAGGAGGGTGGGGGCAGTGCGAATCTTCGGAGGGAGCTGATTCCAAAAGGCCGGGGGCCCCACAGGGAAGGCTCTTCCCCTAGGCCCTGCCAAACAACATTGTCTAGTTAATGGGACCTGGAGAAGGCCTAACCGGATGCTGGGATTCATGCGGCAGGAGGCTGTCCCACAAGGGCACATGTTGTTATTGCATGAAGAAAATAGATTTGGCCTTGTGAGAAAGGAGCAATGAACCCTTAAAAGGGAGGTGAGGAGGGGTAAAAAAAAATTCTCAGCTGAGAAAGACAAATGCCATAGAAAGACACGCAAAAATCACTTTATTTCAATTTGCTATAACAATCTGGAAGAGGCTTTCAAGAACCTATTCATTGAGCCTGCAACAATGAACGGCATTCCTAGGATTCCTACAACTTCTAATTTCTTGACCTTGCTTATCTTGAACAACTGATATAATGATTAAAGTTGAAAAACTATCGACGACTGGTGTTATCGGCAATGTGGGAAAATCCGGTATTGTATAGAAAGCCTAGAAACCTTTGGAATATGTGAGGTTTTTTAGGCAAGGAATGAAATGTCTGGATTATTTTAATATGCTATATACTTCCACCTTTTATTTCCTTAGGTGTCGAAAGAGCACACGCGCGCATTATCGTATCGCCTAAAACACGATTTAAGTATTGCCCACAAGATCATATGCTGCAACGTCCTTCCGGTCAACGATTACTTCAGCTTCAACCGCAACAACACAAGAGCACACAACAGATTCAAACTTAATATTAACCGCTCCAAACTTGACTGTAAAAAATATGACTTTAACAATCGAGTTGTCGAAGCGTGGAACTCATTACCGGACTCCATAGTGTCAACTCCCAATCCCCAACACTTCTCCCTTAGACTCTCCACGATTGACCTCTCCAGGTTCCTAAGAGGCCAGTAAGGGGCGTATATAAGTGCACTGATGTGCCTGTCGTCCCCTGTCCAATTGTCTTTCCTTATCTCATATATCATATATATTCTCTCCTTATATCTTATATCATATATATTCTCTCCCTCCCATCTACTTCTCTTCTTTTTTACTTTCTATCTTTATATATATCACTTAATGTCTATTCTCTTCCATATGAATTGTATATTGGACAAAGAATAAATAAATAAATAAATAAATAAATAAATAAATAAATAAATAAATAAATAAATAAATAAATAAATAAATAAATAAATAAATAAATAAATAAATAAATAAATAAATAAATAAATGTGTGAGTGCCCACACCCATAATTCAATGCCTGGGGAGGGCAAAAACAGCTTCCCCCAACAACTGGAGGTCCTCTGGAGGCTGGAAATAGCCTGTTTCCTAACTTCTGGTGGACTCACTAGACTCATGTTTCGCTCTCTCCAGGCTCCAAAGGTTTCCCTGGAACCAAGGGAGGGTAAAAACGCCCTTCCCCATCTCCCTGGAGACTCCCTGGAAGCCAAAACGCCCTTCCAGAGTCTCTGTAAGAGCCAAAAATCAGCTGGCTGGCACACACATGCAGGAAGTATAACAAGCAAGAAGAGGGAGATTGTGATCCCGCTGTATAGAGCGCTAGTGAGACCACATTTGGAGTACTGTGTTCAGTTCTGGAGACCTCACCTACAAAAAGATATGGATAAAATTGAACGGGTCCAAAGACGGGCTACAAGAATGGTGGAAGGTCTGAAGCATAAAACGTATCAGGAAAGACTTCATGAACTCAGTCTGTATAGTCTGGAGCAGCGTTTCCCAACCGGTGTGCCGCGGTTTATGTTCCTCAGAACATAAAGGAACCATAGATTATAATCATAGATGCAAGCTAAACACCGCCATCTATTGGCTGAATAATTCCGTAGTTGTTGCAATCTATATAAATAAAAATGAAAATGTTCCTTTGTTCATGATCTAAAATCTCTGAAAGTTCACCACCAATTTAAACATGGATTTAAACATGCCTGGGATAAACATAGATCCACCCTAAGATAAAATACAGGAAATAGTATAAGGGCAGACTAGATGGACCATGAGGTCTTTTTCTGCCATCAATATTCTGTGTTTCTATGTAAACTGGTCTTATCTTTTGGCTGATGGGTTGGGCCGGTCTTTTAAATCAGGGAGGGAGAAAAATCAACAATCTTGACAGGACCTTTCAAAGATGAAGATGTCCTCATTTCTCGCATTCCTATGATTCCAACAGATATCCCATTTCAATTTAAGAGATTTCAATTCCCAATTTGAATGGCATCTCTCTATCTATCTATCTATCTATCTATCTATCTATCTATCTATCTATCTATCTCTATCTATCTATCTATCTATCTTTCTATCTATCTAATCTATCTATCCATCCATCCATCCATGCACCTCTCTCTCTATCTATCTATCAATCTATCTATCCATCCATCCATCCATCCATCTCTCTATCTCTCTATCTCTCTATCTCTCTATCTCTCTATCTCTCTATCTCTCTATCTCTCTATCTCTCTATCTCTCTATCTCTCTATCTCTCTATCTCTCTATCTCTCTATCTCTCTATCTCTCTATCTCTCTATCTCTCTATCTCTCTATCTCTCTATCTCTCTATCTCTCTATCTCTCTATCTCTCTATCTCTCTATCTCTCTATCTATCTTCTCTCTATCTATCTTCTCTCTATCTATCTTCTCTCTATCTATCTTCTCTCTATCTATCTTCTCTCTATCTATCTATCTCTCTATCTCTCTCTATCTCTATCTAGCTATCTAGCTATCCACCCATCCATGCATCCATCCCCCCTCTATCTATCTATCTATCTATCTATCTATCTATCTATCTATCTATCCATCCATCCCCCCTCTCACTCTATCTATCCATCCATTCTTCCCCCCCCCTTCTCTCTTCTCTACCTATCTGTCTGTCTGTCTGTCTGTCTGTCTGTATATTATTGGATTTATATGCTGCCCTTCTCTGAGGACCTGAGGCAGCTCACAACATATTAAAAACAATGTACAGTATACATATCTAAAAATCCAATTAATATGGCTAAAATTTCTTTTAAAATCCTCATAATATTTAAAACCACTCATTCCCATTTGCAATAACCATCAACAAAGCTCAGGGCCAATCTTTATAATTGTGCAGATTAGATCTACACAAAGATTGCTTCACACATAGACAATTATATGTTGTGTGTTCTAGAGTCGGCAAACCAGACAATCTCTATATCTCCCCAGACAATGGAACAACAAGAAATATTGTATACCCACAAGCACTGAGAAATTAAACGTATTACAAACATGTGATTTCTCTTTTCTTTCTTCTCCAGTTAACCACACTGAACCATAGCAACGTGTAGCTGGGTATGCTAGTTACATATAATTATATATAAATTATATAGCGGTGTTCCAATAACTCAGGGATTGCCACAAAGGAGTCAAACTATTCTCCAAAGCACCTGAAGGTAGAACAGGAAGCAATGGGTGGAAACTAATCAAGGAGAGAAGCAATTTAAAACTAAGGAGGAATTTCCTGACAGTTGGAACAATTAATCAGTGGAACAGCTTGCCTCCAGAAGTTGTAAATGCTCCAACACTGGAAGATTTTAAGCAGATGTTGGATAACCATCTTTCTGAAGCGGTGTAGGGTTTCTTGCCTAAGCAGGGGGTTGGACTAGAACAGAGGTCCCCAACCGCCGGTCCGCGGACCGGGACCGGGCCGTTGGGGTTTTCCAGCCGGTCCGCGGCGTCGGAGACCCAAAGCCCATCCTGCGTGGAGGGAGACGGAGCCAAGCGGGGCCACCCGGAGACCTTTTCCCGTCTTCTTCTCCTCGCTCGCTCCCCTCATAACCAGCAGCCCCGCTCGCGGGGGGATGCCCGTTCGTAGCTACGCCAGCCCGCCAAGCGTCGAGGGGGCTTCTGAGGCTGAAGGGAAGAGCCGGAATGCCCTTCCCGCGTTTAGATTGCTTGCCGTTGGGGGAAACGGAGGAGGCGGCGGCGGCGGTGGGGCGCGATCGCCTAGTTTCTGGAGCGAGGAGAAAAGAACCGCCGCCTCCTCCGTTTCCCCCAACGGCAAGCAATCTAAACCCGGGAAGGGCATTCCGGCGCTTCCCTTCAGCCTCAGAAGCCCCCTCGACGCTGGAGGGATGGTTATGAGGGGAGCGAGCGAGGAGAAGAAGACGTCCCACTCATCGCTCCTGAGGGAACGGGCGAGGGCGTCGGAGACCCAAAGCCCATCCTGCGTGGAGGGAGACGGAGCCAAGCGGGGCCACCCGGAGACCTTTTCCCGTCTTCTTCTCCTCGCTCGCTCCCCTCATAACCAGCAGCCCCGCTCACGGGGGGATGCCCGTTCGTAGCTACGCCAGCTCGCCAAGCGTCGAGGGGGCTTCTGAGGCTGAAGGGAAGAGCCGGAATGCCCTTCCCGCGTTTAGATTGCTTGCCGTTGGGGGAAACGGAGGAGGCGGCGGCGGCGGTGGGACGTGATCGCCTAGTTTCTGGAGCGAGGAGAAAACCGCCGCCTCCTCCGTTTCCCCCAATCTAAACGCGGGAAGGGCATTCCGGCTCTTCCCTTCAGCCTCAGAAGCCCCCTCGACGCTTGGCGGGCTGGTAGCTACGAACGGGCATCCCCCCGCGAGCGGGGCTGCTGGTTATGAGGGGAGCGAGCGAGGAGAAGAAGACGGGAAAAGGTCTCCGGGTGGCCCCGCTTGGCTCCGTCTCCCTCCACGCAGGATGGGCTTTGGGTCTCCGACGCCCTCGCCCGTTCCCTCAGGAGCGATGAGTGGGACGTCTTCTTCTCCTCGCTCGCTCCCCTCATAACCATCCCTCCAGCGTCGAGGGGGCTTCTGAGGCTGAAGGGAAGCGCCGGAATGCCCTTCCCGCATTTAGATTGCTTGCCGTTGGGGGAAACGGAGGAGGCGGCGGCGGTGGGGCGCGATCGCCAAGTTTCTGGAGCAGATAGGCTTTGAGTTTTTGGCTGGGGGGGGGAGAAGTAGGACCTTCCTAAGTCCCCCCCCAGTCAAAATCACAAAGCCAGGCAGCCCCCAGCCGCCAAAGGAGCCTCCTCATTCTCCCCGCCCTGTGGAGAAGTGTGGAGGGCTGCGTCACTAAGCTCCACCCCTCCATAACCCCACCCCCATATGACCAAAGCCCCCCCCCACCGGGCCGTAGAAAACTTGTCTAACTTAAAGCCGGTCCCTGGTGCTAAAAAGGTTGGGGACCTCTGGACTAGAAGACCTCCAAGGTCCCTTCCAACTCTGTTATTCTATTCTAAATTTTGATTTTGCAGGTGGCAACCCAGCCCAAACTCACCAAGACTTAGCCTTATGATTTGCAAGGAGAGCTTTGTGGGTCACCCTTTCCTTCCAAAGCCATGTTTTATGCATCAGCTCCGTTGGGTTACTAATGTGGAACAAATGCAATTTTTAATTTTTTAAAAATTTTTGATTATAGTACAAATAAGCAAACAAACCAAAACATATAAACATACCTATATATATACAAATTAAATTGAATTTACTTAATGTTTAATATTTTACAATTCTGTTTTTGTTAGTTCATTTCTTTCCCTTAAATATTAGTTCAATTTCTTATTTTTTTTCCTATCCAATTATATAGTTTCCCCCAAACTCTATAGCAATCCTTATTTTGTTTATTCTGTAATTCATATTTATTTTTATTTATTCATTCATTCATTCATTCATTCATTCATTCATTTATTTATTTATTGTTAGAGTTGGAAGGGACCAAGCGGGCAGTCCAATTTCCTCTTTAAAATGTCCAGAGTATTGGAGTTCACAACGTCCGCTGGTAGGTTGTTCCACTGGTTGATCGTTCTGACCGTCAGGAACTTCTTCCTTATTTCCAGGTTGAATCTCTCCTTGGTCAGCTTCCAGCCGTTGTTCCTCGTCCGGCCCTCCGGTGCCCTGGAGAATAAAGTGATCCCCTCCTCTCTGTGGCAATCCCTTGAATACCTATATACAGCTATCATGTCCCCCCTGGCCCTTCTTTTCTGTAGGCTATCCATGCCCAGTTCCCGCAATCTCTCTTCGTAGGTCTTGGTTTCAAGTCCCCTAATCATTTTGGTTGCTCTTTTCTGCACCTTCTCCCGAGTTTCAATGTCTTTTTTGAAGTGTGGTGACCAGAACTGAACACAGTACTCCAGGTGTGGTCTGACCAGGGCATAGTAGAGTGGTATTAATACCTCCCTGGTCTTGGAGTGTATTCCCCTGTTGATGCAGTTTAGGATTGTATTGGCTTTTTTGGCTGCTGCTGCACATTGTTGGCTCATGTTTAGCTGATTATCCATCAAGACTCCGAGATCTCTTTCGCCGTCGCTACTGCTGAGAGGGGTTTCTCCCAGGCTGTATGTGTGTCCAGTTTTTTTTTTACCTAGGTGAAGGACTTTGCTCTTGTCGATGTTGAACATCATTTTGTTAATTTACTTAATTTAGCACAGTCTAACATTTTCCTAATCACCATCTCTTCATTTGGTATCTTTTCTGGTTTCCACGTTTGTGCGAACACCAATCTTGCTGACGTTAGTATGTGAGTTATTAAATAGTCATCTTCTTTGCTATGCTGTCCTCTGATTATTCCCAACAGATACATTTCTGGTATTGTTTCTAATTGATAATTTAATATTTCCTTCAACCAATTTTGAATCCTAGTCCAAAATCTTTTTGCTTCCGGGCATAACCAACAAATGTGATAGTATGTTCCTATGAACAAATGCAATTTTTGAGCAGGCAATAGTGCCAATAGCTTTTTTCTTATCTTTACTGGTAAGCAAAGCTTCAATGCGCGGGGAGGGGCCAGAATGAGACAACACACTACAACCGCATGCGTGGAAGTAAAAATATTGGTGGAAATAGCTGAAATCTCGCTCTTGTCGCACGAATCCCAGCGACCGGTTAGGTCCCACAGAGTTGGCCTTCTCCGGGTCCCGTCGATTAAACAATGTTGTTTGGCGGGACCCAGGAGAAGAGCCTTCTCTGTGGCGGCCCCGACCCTCTGGAACCAGCTCCCCCCGGAGATCAGAACTGCCACCACCCTCCTTGCCTTTCGTAAAGTTCTTAAGACCCATCTCTGCTGTCAGGCATGGGTGAACTGAGACATCTCCCCCAGGCCTATACGGTTTATACATGGTATGTTTGTGTGTATGCTTGCGTTTAATAATGGGGGTTTTAGTGTTTTTTAAATTATTAGATTTGTTCTTACATTGTCTTTGTTATTGTTGTGAGCCGCCCCGAGTCTACGGAGAGGGGCGGCATACAAATCTAATTAATAATAATAATAATAATAATAATAATAATAATAATAATAATAATATAATAATAATAATAATAATAATAATCTTGTGTATGTCCTTGCGTGAGATTTGGCTTGTTACGTATACGCAGAAGCCAAATCTCACACCAAAAGGCATGTGCACGACCGATGGACATGCGCGCGATAGCGACAGTGTCTGAGGGAGCTCCAGTAGGAGGTAAGAAGAGTGGCCCTTCACTGGTTGTAAGTGTGTAAAACAGTTATGAGTCACTATTTCTAGTGCAATTGCCACTTTCAATGATTAGCCGCCCCGAGTCTTGGGAGAGGGGCGGCATACAAATCTAATAAACTATAAACTATATAAAAATAAATTTTAAAAAAATGTAATAAACTAAAACAAGGAGTAACTATTTAACAAGAACATGGGCTAAAGCAAGGGGGACCTCCATGGAGGATAGAAGGGAGGTGCAAGAGAGGTCGGGATGGCAGCCATTTTGACTTTTTTGACCCTCTTGAATACCCTTGCCAGCAGTTTCACTTTAACACTATATTACGATATGCATGCCGATAGGCATTAGTTACTGCCATTTCTACACTAGTCTATGGTTCATTAACTAATGTGTTTCTGCCTCATATGAGAACCTTTGAGTCAGGGAATTGCGCAGCGGGTGTCCAAATGAAAGTCAGAGACACTGACATGAATGTTTATTTTTACATAAATACATTTTTACATTCTACGGAGAGGGGCGGCATACAAATCTGATTAATAAATAAATAAATAATAAACGTCTATGTTTACAGCCAATAAGGTAGTCAGGCACAACACTCCTTCATGAGATAAATCATGAGATAAATCATGAGGTAAATCACAGAACAGCATTCAGAGCACACGGAGAAGAGAAAAGAGCGGGAGGGGGAGGGACACTCCCCCTTTACATCCAGCAACCAATCACAGTGCAGATTGCCTCATGCAGGAACCAGGACTTTCCAATCGATCAACCAAAAGTGTTTGTTCTGGATCATTGTACAACCCACCCACCCATTGTTTTAGCTTTTAAATTTAAATATTTTATTTATCTTGCGCATGCGAGATTTCCAGGGGGTTTTGCTTCCGCGTATGCGCAGAAGCAAAAAGGCCTGGAAACCATAAAATAAGGTGATAGCTGCCACTTGCTCCACTGCGCTGCTTGTGACAACTCTGCCATGAGTGGCCTGTCCACTCGCCCACATTGCCACTCTGCTCATGGCAGCTCCTCAACAAGCAGCCTGTCCACTCCTGTCCACTCGCCCGCCTTGCCGCTCATGCTGGCTCCACCAAGAGTGGCCTGCCCACTCCACTGTGGTGCTGCCCAGACCTTAACTTGTAGTGAGTGCTCTCCTACGGGGGCGCCGAAAAGATGGGCCATGGTGCCGGGAGCAGCCAAGGTGACCCTGAACTCCAGCCATGTGGCCTGCTCTGTGCTCTCCCGCATCTCAGGCATCATATGAGCCAGGGTGGTGCAGCAGGTAGAGTGCTGTACTACAGGCTACTGTAGCTGACTGTAGATCTGTAGGTCAGAGGTTCAAATCTCATCACCGGCTCAAGGTCGACTCAGCCTTCCATCCTTCCGAGGTGGGTCAAATGAGGACCCAGATTTTGGGGGGGATAGGCTGGCTCTGTTAAAAAGTGCTATTGCTAACATGTTGGAAATCGCCCTGAGTCTGTTCTGTCTGGGTTCCCCCAGACCTCAACACCAACTGGAAAAAACAGCCAGACACTCTGGGAAAAGCAAAAGTACTTTATAGCTGGAAAAAATAAACACAGAGGAAAACCTGTTCTTCCCAACAGACAGGCTATAATACTTTACAGCAGAGTCCTGATGTCCAGACAATACAGCAAGCTTCTTGCTGGCACACCCACCCCAAGGTTTCAGTAGTCAAAGGCACAAACCAGGATTCCAAGACGCCAAAGTTCACAGCTAGGTCCCAAGACTCTCAAAGATAAAACTCCACAAGCCAGGAAGGGTGGGTCTGCCTTTTAGCCTTTCCAAAGAGCACAACACCCAAACCCAGCTGTTGCCTCTTTAATGCTGAAAGTACCTAGCCAATTGGTCCCTTCGCTGTGTAGCTCTTCTCTGTCGCAGATCAATTATGGCTTGTGCATTTTCCTCTAAGGAATCCAGGCTGCTTGCTGGGGAGAGCTCCCTCTGGGGCGACTCTGGCTGTCCTCCCTCTTCTTCAGCCTGGGATTCCTCCTCCTCGTCTGCCTGAACCTCCTGTTCCTCATCCTCTCCCTCTGAGCTGGAAACCGACAGAAGATCAGCCGTTCCCTGAGGGGCCTCAGACGGAACCACAACAGAGTCTAAGGAGAAGGGCGGCATAAAAATCAAATAAATAAATCTCTCAGCGCTGTGATGGTGCCCCGAGCAAGTTGTGGCGTTTGGGAACACAGCGCTGAGAGAACAAGCCACACGGCCGGAGCTTGGGCAGGACGCTGTTGCTGTTGGGCCCAGCTGCCGCTCTAGGCGCCACAGCCAGCTACAGCTGCTGAGCATGTGCAGTAGCTGAAATCTTGCGCGGACATCCTTCCGGCAATGAGATTTTGGAAAAAATTGCCAATTTGTTTGTTTTCACGCATGTGCAGAAGCAAAAACCCCAGGTAATTTTAATGGAATTGCGCCGGTTGTGCGTGCATGGCTCTTGCACACCCGGTGGTAATGGAGCTAGGCTATGTGCTCCATTTCTGCCCGGGCCCATCCCCACCCTAGAAATATAGAAACATAGAAGATTGACAGCAGAAAAAGACCTCATGGTCCATCTAGTCTACCCTGATACTATTTCTTGTATTTTATCTTAGGATGGATATATGTTTATCCCAGGCATGTTTCAATTCAGTTCCTGTGGATTTACCAACCACATCTGCTGGAAGTTTGTTCCAAGGATCTACTACTCTTTCGGTAAAATAATATTTTCTCACGTTACTTCTAATCTTTCCCCCAACTCACCTCAGATTGTGCCCCTTTGTTCTTGTGTTCATTTTCCTATTAAAAATACTTCTCTCCTGAACCTTATTTAACATATTTAAATGTTTCGATCGTGTCCCCCTTTTCCCTTCTGTCCTCCAGACTATACAGATGGAGTTCATGGAGTCTTTCCTGACACGTTTTATGCTTGAGACCTTCCACCATTTTTGTAGCCCGTCTTTGGACCCGTTCAATTTTATCAATATCCTTTTGTAGGTGAGGTCTCCAGAATTATTCCAAATAGGGTCTCACCAGCGCTCTATACAGCGGGATCACAATCTCCCTCTTCCTGCTAGTTATACCTCTAGCTATGCAGCCAAGCATCCTACTTGCTTTTCCTACCGCCTGACCACACTGCTCACCCATTTTGAGACTGTCAGAAATCACTACCCCTAATCCTTGTCTTCTGAAGTTTTTGCTAATACAGAACTGCCAATACAACACTCAGATTGAGGATTCCTTTTGCCCAAGTGCATTATTTTACATTTGGAAACATTAAACTGCAGTTTCTTCCTTTTTTCCTATCAATGTTGCCTTGATGCTTGACCCTGGGCTTTTATCTTTATTAAAGGCTATGCTAAATCATCCACGAAGCCTAATTTAATTGCACTCTCCGTTTTTCTCTCATTCTCCTAATTGCATTAATCTCCCTGTCAACTGGAGTGTATAAATTAACCCAATTTTTTTTAAAAAAACGGATTAAAAAGATATTGAAATGTTTTATTCAAGTAGTCCTTGACATGACCACAATTCTGTCTGTTGATAAGTGAAACATTTATTCACCACATTTTTCCACCTTTTACAACGCTTCTTGCCACCACTGTTAAGTCATTCACTGAAGACCAAAACTGGATACAATATTCCAAGTGTGGCCTTACCAAGGCATTATAACACTTCAGGTGATGGACACAAACTTGTGCTCATCTAAATAATGTTCTTACACATTTTGTAGGCAGTTGGGTTGTTACTTTGGTATGGATTGTTTTGAGAAGGTATATAATGGAACTGGAAAAGGTGCAAAAAAGGGCAATAAGTATGATCAAGGAAATGGAGCACCTCCCTTATGAAACCAGGTTGCAACGCTTCGGTCTCTTCAGCCTTGAAAGACATAGAAACATAGAAGATTGAAGGCAGAAAAAGACCTCATGGTCCATCTAGTCTGCCCTTATATTATTTCTTGTATTTTATCTTAGGATGGATATATGTTTATCCCAGGCATGTTTCAATTCAGTTACTTTGGATTTACCAACCACGTCTGCTGGAAGTTTGTTCCAAGCATCAACTACTCTTTCAGTAAAATAATATTTTCCCACATTACTTCTAATCTTTCCCTCAACTAACTTCAGATTGTGTCCCCTTGTTTTTGTGTTCACTTTCCTATTAAAAACACTTCCCTCCTGAACCTTATTTAACCCTTTAACATATTTAAATGTTTTGATCATGTCCCCCCTCTCCCTTCTGTCATCCAGACTACACAGATTGAGTTCATTAAGTCTTTCCTGATACGTTTTATGCTTAAGACCTTCCACCATTTTTGTAGCCCGTCTTTGGACCTGTTCAATTTGATCAATATGTTTTTGTAGGTGAGGTCTCCAGAACTGAACACAGTATTCCAAATGTTGTCTCAAGACGGTGTTTAAGGGGTGACTTGATCAAAGTATATAAAATCATGAATGGGAGAGAAAAGGTGGATAGAGAAAATTTATTTTCTCTATCACACAATACTAGGACAAGGGGACACTCCCTAAAGCTAATAGGTAAGAAAGCGAGGACACATAAAGGGAAATATTTCTTCACCCACAGGGTCGTTGGTTTATGGAATTCACTTCCAAAAGAGATCCTGACAGCTGTCAGCCTGGATAGTTTCAGGGCAGGTTTAGACAGATTCATGGATGCCAAGTGTATCCGTGGTTATTGAAACGGATGTCTATGTGCCGCCTCTATGTTGGTTGAGGCAGGCAGGATTCCCTTGATTACCATTTGTTTGGGGTCCAGGGAAAGGGAGGGTTTTGCCTTCTCTTTCTGCTCAAAATCCCCATGGACAATTGGTGGGCCAATGTATGACACAGAATGCTGGACTCAGTGGGCTTTGGCCTGATTCAGCAGGGCTCTTCTTATGTTCTTACGAGATAGAGTTGCATTCCTAATTTGCTCTCATTTCCTCCGCTGATGAGAATTATCCTAAATATAAGTTTTGCATCAGACCAAATGAGACATTTTGCAATGACTATTTTCCGAAGTATGTTACACAGCTTGACATAATCAACACAATCAAAGGCCATTATATAATCAGCGAAGCACATAATAATTTCCTTTGCTGTTTATTCCCTGGCTTTCTCAGTTCTCTAGAGTCGACCATCTAAAACAGGGCTCAGCAACTTTAAAATTTGCGGACTTTGACTCCCAGAATTCTTCAGCCAAAATGGGGAACCATGGGAATCGACCTCCACAAGTCTTACAGTTTCCAAGGTTGTTACACAGCTTTGCGCTCCTCCTCAACTTACTACAGTTAAGTTAGTGACCGTTCTAAATTGCAACGGCACTGAAAAAGTGACTGATGGTCATTTTTCATGCTTATGACCTTTGCAGCATCCCCATGATCATAAGATCAACATTTATTTATTTATTTATTGGATTTGTATGCCGTCCCTCTCCGTAAACTCGGGGCAGCTAACAACAATGATAAAAAACAGCATGTAACAATCCAATAATAAAAACAACTAAAAACTGTTAACATAAAACCAAACATACACACAAACATACCATGCATAACTTGTAATGGCCTAGGGGGAAGGCATAAGTGAGTCTTGAGTAATTTACGAAAGACAGGGAGGGTGGGGGCAGTTCTAATCTCCGGGGGGAGTTGGTTCCAGAGGGCCAGGGCCACCACAGAGAAGGCTCTTCCTCTGGGGCCCACCAAATGACATTGTTTAGTTGACGGGACCCAGAGAAGGCCAACTCTGTGGGACCTTATCGGTCGCTGGGATTCGTGTAGTAGCAGGCGGTTCCGGAGGTAATCTGGTCCAATGCCATGTAGGGCTTTAAAGGTCATGACCAACACTTTGAATTGTGACCGGAAACTGATCTGCAGCGAATGTAAGTGTCTCTACTTACGAACTTAATTCGTTCTGTGACCAGGTTCTTAAGTAGGAAAGTTTGTAAGAAGAAGCAATTTTTCCCATAGGAATCAATGTAAAGGCAAATAATATGTGCGATTGGGGAAACCACAGGGAGGGTGGTGAGCTCGCCTTCAATGGAGGTCTTCAAACAGAGACTGGACAGTGATATTCCTGAGATGGTTTAGTGCCAGGGGTGGCGCACTGCAGGCCACTGAAACTCACTGTAGATCTGTAGGTCAGCAGTTCAAATCTCATCACCGGCTCAAGGTTGACTCAGCCTTCCATCCTTCCGAGGTGGGTAAAGTGAGGACCCAGATTGTGGGGGCAATAGCCTAGCTCTGTTAAAAAGTGCTATTGCTAACATGTTGTAAGTTGCCTGAGTCTAAGTAGAAGGGTGGCATGAAGTGAAACACTTCCCCAAGGCTTTTATATTTTATGTATTGGTATGTATGTGTCGCATAGTTTTTAATTACTGGGGTTTTAAATATCTTTTTTTTATACATTAGATTTGTTGCAATGTTATATTGTTTTTTATTATGTTGTGAGCCGCCCCGAGTCTTCGGAGAGGGTTGGCATACAAATATATATATGATGGTGAATGTGATTTCGCCGAAACGTCGCATAAACATGCAAAATATTACACAGGGCAAAACCCGAACTCAGAACAATCTACATACATATACCCGTGAAAATTTACGAAAACAAATATCTTACCTCTACGGGGAGGACACTTTCCTACTGACTAGGACCTATGAAAAACTTGAAGTCAGAAAAGCCTCCATCTTATGTGATCTCACATTCCTACGCAACTGCAGGGACAAAAGAATAATTCCCAAATACTTCCAACTAAAATTCCACCCAAAAACCCCAACCATTGAGAGGATCCTAAAAAGAACTGAATTAGCCCTAATCAGAAATGAACTCCACAAAAAAAGATTCATACTTGATGAAATCAACAAAAGTCTACTCTCTCTTCACCTTAAAATCAGCAACCAATTACACCCTATACTCTGGGATAAATTCAAACAAATATCAATCTGGAGAGCAGAAACAGAAACCCAATATAAGACAGACACACATAATAAAAAACTCAAAAAACTAGAAATACAGCAGAAACCCAGCCCTCCACAACAACTTACGACCAAAACAGTACATAACATATCAGACAGGATATTCACCACTACAGAAACCAATATTCTTTCAAAAGGATTCAATTTTGCAATAACCCCAAAACGTATACCAACTGAAAACATCATATGTGGAATTGAAACAAATCTAAATAGAATAAACCCAGATACAGCCAACAAAATCAGACTTAAAGTCACTAATATTCTCTGCTCTAGTAAACCTCCTAAAAGCAACATACAAAAGGAGGAAAGAGATGCACTTATCAATTTGAAGAAAGACAATCATATAACCATCCTCCCAGCTGACAAAGGAAACTCCACAATAGTGATGAATACAGCAGACTACAAAGAAAAAATGACAACTCTACTACAAAACCCAGCCTACAAACTCCTAAGCACAGATCCTACCACCTACCTAGAAAAAACCACCAAATCCAAAATCAAGGCCTCTCCCATCAGCGAAGAAATCCAGCAAAAAATCATCCCCAGAGAAAAATCTTCCATATGTCCAAAACTCTATGGCCTTCCAAAAATACACAAGGAAGGAATACCTCTCAGACCAATAGTCAGTTCTATAGGCTCCCCTCTACAAAACCTTGCCAAATTTTTAGCCAAATACCTTCAACCATATACAGAAACTATTACCTCACATGTTCAAAATTCATTCCACTTTATACAAATAATCAAAAAACAAAACCTACAACCCGATGACCTACTTGTGAGTTTTGATGTTGTGTCCCTCGATGACCTACTTGTGAGTTTTGATGTTGTGTCCCTTTTCACACAAATACCTATTAAAGAAGCCTTGACAGCTATCCAGGACAAACACAAACCCCCCAAATATATCCTAGACCTTACCAACCACTGCCTGACCAATACATACTTCATCTATAATGAACAAAGATATAAACAGATAGAGGGAGCCCCCATGGGATCACCTCTCTCACCGGTCATCGCCAACCTCTATATGGAATATTTCGAAAATAATGCATTAGAGCAATCCAAATACAAACCTAAACTTTGGCTGAGATATGTTGATGATACCTTTGTAATTTGGCCACATGGTAAGGAAAAACTAGACAATTTCCTCACACATCTTAACAGCCTACACCCCAAAATACAGTTTACTATGGAAACAGAAATCAATGATCAACTTCCCTTTCTAGATGTACTGGTCTATAAAAAACCCAATGGCAGCCTAGGACACACTATCTACCAAAAGAAAACCCATACCAACCGTTATCTAAATGCACACTCACACCACCACCCCTCACAAATCACCTCAGTGGCCAAAACTCTCATCACCAGAACCAAACGCTTAGCTGACCATGAGCACTTAAAAACTGAATTGAACAAACTCAAAGATGTACTAATTTCTAATGGATTCAAAGAGAAAACAATAACAAACCTAATCAAAAAAGAGACACCCCCCAAAAAACAAGATCAAGAACAGGACAATGGTACCACCATCCTCCCTTACATCAAGGGCACCACAGACAAAATTAGTAAAATTCTGCACAAACATAATATCAAAACTTCATTTTGCACCAACCAAAAAAAATCTAATATCCTAAGGAGCCCCAAAGATAAAATCCAATTGGAACACCAAGGAATCTATGAAATCCCTTGCAAAACATGTGCAGCCACATACATTGGACAAACCAACCGAAGAGTAAGTGCACGCCTTGCAGAACATGTGAATGCAGTTAAAAAAGAAGAAAAGACTTCCTCCCTTGTCCAGCACATTAAAAAAACAGGTCACGAAATTGACTTTGAAAAAACTAAATTACTTCACAAAACAGAGAATTTATATAGAAGAATTTCTCTAGAAGCCATAGAAATTGAGAGGAGCCCCCTTTGCATAAATAAAAGAGATGACACGTCCCGCCTACCAGAAATTTGGAAACCAGCCTTAAACAAAAAAAACACCTCATAAAAATCACCATTCAATCCTTCTAATAATTATGAATTTGGAATTTTGAAATTTGGAAACCAGCCTTAAACAAAAACACTTCATAAAAATCACCATGTCAATCCTTCTAATAATTATGATTACACCAACCAATCAGATCACTGAAACATAATCACCCAATCTATTTGCTACATTCAAACCAAATCTCCACCCCCACACTATATACTAGGAAGAAATGACAGTTGCAAACATTCCATTTTACAACAGCACGAAGCTTGGAAACTTCAGCCTGATGATGGTGAATGTGATTTCGCCGAAACGTCGCATAAACATGCAAAATATTACACAGGGCAAAACCCGAACTCAGAACAATCTACATATGTATGTATGTATGTATGTATGTATGTATGTATGTATGTATGTATGTAAGTAAGTAAGTAAGTAAGTAAGTAAGTAAGTAAGTAAGTAAGTAAGTAAATAAATAAATAAATAAATAAATAAATAATAGAAATTGAATAAATAAATACTGAATCCTGCATTGAGCAGGGGGTTGGACCCGATGACCCTGGAGGTCCCTTTCAGCTCTGTGATTCTATGATTCTATGAAAACACATCTGGTGTTCACGGCTGAAAAATTTGGATGAGCAGGAGAGTGGTTATATTCCACCAGGCTCAAACAAGTATCACACAGAGGAAAAACAAACCAAAGCAAAAAGCAAAACAATCAATAGCTAAACCCAAAACAACATCAAAACCAAAATGTAACCACCGAAATCAAAAAATAAAAGCCCCACGCGCATCTCAACATGCTTGGTCAACTGGGATGAGAAGCAATCAATAAAAATACATTTTTAAAAATTCTCTTTCCAGAATTTTGATATGGTAACAGAATAACAAGGTCAGAAGCAATCCAGGAGATCTTAGAAACATAGAACATAGAAGATTGACGGCAGAAAAAGACCTTGTGGTCCATGTAATCTGCCCTTATACTATTTCCTTATACTATTTTTATCTTAGGATAAAACACAATCTATGTTTATCCCAGGCATGTTTAAATTCAGTTACTGTGGATTTACGTGGATTTACAAGTAGTAGATGCTTGGAACAAATTTCCAGCGGAAGGGATTGGTAAATCCACAGGAACTGAATTGAAACATGCCTGGGATAAACATAGATCCATCCTAAAATAAAATACAGGAAACAGTATCAGGGCAGACTAGATGGACCACGAGGTCTTTTTCTGCCATCAACTTTCTATGTTTCTATGCACCCAAGGAATAAAAGATTAGCCATCGCTGCCCTATGGCCTAGCTGCCAACCAGCCACCAATTCATTCATTCATTCATTCATTCATTCATTCATTCATTCATTCATTCATTCATTCATTCATTTTGTCCAGTACACAATGGGGGTTTTAGTGAGTATATATCTATATACACATAGTAAAATACATGATGAAGGTTATAGAGGAGATACTCATAGTAAAATATATCTATGAAAGAATAGAAAAGAAGATATAGGAATAGAATATATCAATGAAAGAATAGAAGAAGAGATATAGGAATAGAAGAAAGGTATAGGAGATATAGGAGAGCAATAGGACAGGGGACGGAAGGCAGTCTAGTGCACTTGTACTCGCCCCTTACTGACCTCTTAGGAATCTGGAATCGGTGCCTTTTTATTAATGATGTTAGAGATGGAAAACTGGAATTTAAAAACTCCGGTTTAATTTGGGGGAAGGGGAGGTGGGAAGGCTGTGCTAATGGTCTCATTAAAGCTAACGGCATGAAACCTGTGAAGGCAGAGAGAGCAGCAGAGATGATTCATGTCATGATGAGAAGCCTCAAGCTTCATGTCTGTCTCGTCTACAGATTCCAACCCACCCACCCACCCACCCATTTAGACATTTCTCCAAGAATCGCTAATCGATCCAAACATCTGTCTTGAATTCTTTCCACCGCTAAAACCAATAAATTAACCGAGTCCCATCAGTGTCAATAATGGGGATAAATCATCTTGACTTGTTTTGCTGACTTTCATGGTGGCAAATAACAAAGCCATCTCGGAAGTGACAACAGTGTATTTGAGGGTTTGCCAGAAAGAAAAAGGGGGTTCAACTTATTCTCCAAAACACCAGAAGGCACGAGAAGAAATAATGGATGGAAACTAATCAGGGAGAGAAGCAACTTGGAACTTAGGAGACAATTCCTGACAGTAAAGACAATTTTTTTAAAAAAATTATTTATTGGTTTATATAATAGAATAGAATAGAATAGAATAGAATAGAATAGAATAGAATTTTATTGGCCAAGTGTGATTGGACACACAAGGAATTTGTCTTGGTGCATATGCTCTCAGCGTACATAAAATAAAATATACATTTGTCAAGAATCATGTGGTACGACACTTAATGATTGTCATAGGGGTCAAATAAGCAATGAAGAAACAATATTAATAAAAATCTTAGGATACAAGCAACAAGTTACAGTCATACAGTCAACATGGGAGGAAATGGGTGATAGGAATGATGAGAAAAACTAGTAGAATAGAAGTGCAGATTTAGTAGAAAGTCTGACAGTGTTGAGGGAATTATTTGTTTAGTAGAGTGATGGCGTTCGGGGGGAAAACTGTTCTTGTGTCTAGTTGTCTTGGTGTGCAGTGCTCTGTAGTGACATTTTGAGGGTAGGAGTTGATACAGTTTGTGTCCAGGATGTGAGGGGTCAGTAAATATTTTCCCCGCCCTCTTTTTGACTGGTGCAGTATACAGGTCCTCAATGGAAGGCAGGTTGGCAGCAATTGTTTTTTCTGCAGTTCTGATTCTCCTCTGAAGTCTGTGTCGGTCCTGTTGGGTTGCAGCACCAAACCAGACAGTTATGGAGGTGCAGATGACAGACTCAATGATTCCTCTGTAGAACTATATCAGCAGCTCCTTGGGCAGTTTTTTACAAAATATAAAAGAAGGTGTATACACCACAAGATCACCAGTGAAGATAATTAACCAGTCATGGACCTCAGAAGTTAATGGGGGGAAGGAAAGGAGAATCCAAGAGGGGGGAGGAAAAGTAAAGACAGGAGCAAGGGAGGAGGAGTAAGGAAAGAAAGAAAAATAAATAAAAGAGGGAGGGAAGAATGGAAAAGGAATGGAAGGAACAAGGGAGGGAGGAAAGAAGGAAGGGAGGGGAAGGAGAGAGGGAGAGGGAGGGAAGGAAAAAGAGAGGGAGGAAGTGTTGGAAGAAATATCCATCGGGGTTGAGTTCCAAGTGGAAAGAAAGACAGCAGGAAGTAACAGTATCATATTCTGCCTTTTAAATATTTCCTAGAATATTTCATTCTTCTAGGTCTAGGAGCAGGAAGAGTGCTAACTTTCTACAGGAGGGAGGGAGGGAGGAAAGGAGGGATGGAGGGGGAGAGAGGGAGGGAGGGAGGAAAAAAGAAGGAAAGAAGGGATGGAGGGGAGAGAGGGAGGAAGGAAGGAAGAAAAGAAAGGAGGAAATAGAAAAGAAGGAAAGGAGGAAAGAAGGGATGGAAAGGGAAAGAGGGAGGGAGGAAGAGAGGGAGGGAGGAAAAAGGAAAGAAGGAAGGGATGGAGAGGGAGGGAGGGGTGAGGAAGGAAAGAAAGAAGGAAAGAAGGGATGGAGGGTGAGAGAGGGAGGGAGGAAAGAAGGAAATAGGAAAGACGGAAAGAATTGAGGGAGAGTGAAGGAGGGATGGAGACAGAGAGGGAGGGAGGGAGGGAGGAAAAAGAAGGAAAGAAGGGATGGAGGGGGAGAGAGGGAGGGAGGAAAGAAAGAAAGAAAGAAGGAAGGAAGGAAAGAAAGAAGGGATGGAGGGGGGAGGGGGGAGGGAGGAAAGAAAGAAAGAGGGAAAGAAGGGATGGAGGGGGAGAGGGAGGGAGGAAAGAAAGAAAGGAAGGAAGGAAGGAAATAGAAAAGGAGAGGAAAGGAGGAAAGGAGGGATGGAAAGGGAAAGAGGGAGGGAGGAAGAGAGGGAGGGAGGGAGGAAAGAAGGAAAGAAGGGATTGAGGGGGGAGAGGGAGGGGGGAAGAGAAGAAAGAAGGAAATAGGAAAGAAGGGATGGATAGGGAGGGAGGAAGGAAGGAAAGAAAGAAATAGGAAAGAAGGAAAGAAGAGAGGGAGAGGGAGGGAGTGTATGTGGGAGGAAGGGAGGGAGGGAGGGAGGAAGGAAGGAAGGAAGGAAGGAAGGAAGGAAGGAAGGAAGGAAGGAAGGAAGGTGTTGTGGTTCCGTCTGAGGCCCCTCAGGGAACGGCTGATCTTCTGTCGGTTTCCAGCTCAGAGGGAGAGGATGAGCAACAGCAGGTGCAGGCAGACGAGGAGGAGGAATCCCAGGCTGAAGAAGAGGGAGGACAGCCAGAGTCCCCCCAGAGGGAGCTCTCCCCAGCAAGCAGCCTGGATTCCTTAGAGGAAAATGCACAAGCCATAATTGATCTGCGACAGAGAACAGCTACACAGCGAAGGGACCAATTGGCTAGGTACTTTCAGCATTAAAGAGGCAACAGCTGGGTTTGGGTGTGGTGCTCTTTGGAAAGGCTAAAAGGCAGACCCACCCTTCCTGGCTTGTGGAGTTTTATCTTTGAGAGTCTTGGGACCTGGCTGTGAACTTTGGCGTCTTGGAATCCTGGTTTGTGCCTTTGACTACTGAAACCTTGGGGGTGGGTGTGCCAGCAAGAAGCTGGCTGTATTGTCTGGACATCAGGACTCTGCTGTAAAGTATTATAGCCTGTCTGTTGGGAAGAACAGGTTTTCCTCTGTGTTTATTGTTTCCAGATATAAAGTACTTTTGCTTTTACCAGAGTGTCTGGCTGTTTTTTCCAGTTGGTGTTGAGGTCTGGGGGAACCCAGACAGAACAGAAGGAAGGAAGGAAGGAAGGAAGGAAGGAAGGAAGGAAGGAAGGAAGGAAGGAAGGAAGGAAGGAAGGAAGGAAGGAAGGATATAACCCCCAATAAACAACATTTATCTCCTTTACGCCAAGTGCCTTTTTTGCACAAGATCCTCCTGGCCTCCTCCTCTTCCTGCCTGCTCTCCCATCGTTACCCACAGACTGTTTTGCCAACACCCTCTGCCTCCCCCTGGCACCGGCTGCCTTCTGCTTCTACAGGCCTCCATTCTCTCTCCCTCAACCCCGTTGGCTGCAGCCTTTCCCCAGATGTCACCCAGGCTGTGTGTGTGTCTCTGTGTGCAAGCAACGAGAAATAATAAGGCCTACAAACATTTCCAAGCCCCAGAAGGACCCCATGGAAACTGCAGTTGGCACATTTGGGGGAGAAAAAACCCCCCACCAATCAGGGAAGCCAGATTTTTTAATTCAGGGGTTTTTCAGGCAAGATTTTTTTTTCCCACTCCAATCCCCTCTGCAAAATAACAAACCATCAATTTGAAAACACGTTGCAATAATTATTTCTTTTAACTTTGGTACTCATGATCCATCCAATGCTGCCTCCCATACAATTGACATCTGGACAAGAATGATAACTCAAATTTCTTATGTGCATTTTAAGTGCTATTAACTAGGTAATTCATTTTTAAAAAATTGCTTCTTTCCTAATCAGATCTAATCATTCAGGCCATAGTGCTTCAATCGTCCCCATGTTTCATGATATTTATTACCATTACTTTTATAGAAACATAGAAGATTGACGGCAGAAAAAGACCTCACGGTCCATCTAGTCTGCCCTTATACTATTTCTTGTATTTTATATTAGTATGGATATATGTTTATCCCAGGCATTTTATCCCAAAGCAACATGAGAAAATATTATTTTACTGAAAGAGTAGTAGATCCTTGGAACAAACTTCCAGCAGACGTGGTTGGTAAATCCACAGTAACTGAATTTAAACATGCCTGGGATAAACATATATCCATTGTAAGATAAAATACAGGAAATAGTATAAGGGCAGACTAGATGGACCATGAGGTCTTTTTCTGCCGTCAGTCTTCTATGTTTCTATGTTTCTATGTTTAAATTCAGTTACTGTGGATTTACCAACCACGTCTGCTGGAAGTTTGCTCCAAGCATCTACTACTCTTTCAGTAAAATAATATTTTCTCACGTTACTTCTAATCTTTCCCCCAACTAACCTTAGATTGTGCCCCCCTTGTTCTTGGGTTCACTTTCCTATTAAAAACACTTCCCTCTTGAACCTTATTTAACCCCTTAACCTATTTAAAAGTTTTGATCATGTCCCCCCTTTTCCTTCTGTCCTCCAGACTATACAGATTGAGTTCATGAAGTCTTTCCTGATACGTTTGATGCTTAAGACCTTCCACCATTTTTGTAGCCTGTCTTTGGACCCGTTCAATTTTATCATAATAATTGCCCTTTATTTTTTATTTATTTTTATTTATTTATTCATTTGTCCAATACACAATACATATGGAAGAGAATAGACATGAAGTAATATATATAAAGATAATATGTAAAAATAGAGAAGATGTATGAAAGGAAGAAAATATATATATGAGATAAAGGAAAGACAATTGGACAGGGGACAAAAGGCACACTAGTGCACTTATGTACGCCCCTTACTGACCTCTTAGGAACCTGGAGAGGTCAATTGTGGATAATCTAAGGGAGAAATGTTGGGGGTTAGGGATTGACACTATTGAGTCCAGTAATGAGTTCCACGCTTCGACAACTCGATTGTTAAAGTCATATTTTTTACAGTCAAGTTTGGAGTGGTTAATATTAAGTTTGAATCTGTTGCGTGCTCTTATGTTGTTGTGGTTGAAGCTGAAGTAGCCATTGACCGGTAGGACGTTGCAGCATATGATCTTGTGGGCAATACTTAAATCGTGTTTTAGGCGCCGTAGTTCTAAGCTTCCTAGACCCAGGATTGTTAGTCTATTTCCTTAAAGATAAGAAACAAATATTCCCACTAAATGTCAACTGAATCCTAAATTTTGTCTATTACATGGATCAAGAGTGTGTTAATTCAGGGGGGTTTCATTGCAGCCTGGAGACGGTAGAGGTGGGCGTTTCAAACACAGCCAGTGAAATCCGAAGGACCGCTGACCAGTGTTCCTTCTAATTTTTTTTTGGGGGGGGGGGCGGAAAAGCATAGTGTCTGAGCGGCAGTCCCTTTGGGACTGGGCGGCACAGAATAAATAAATAAATAAATAAATAAATAAATAAATAAATAAATAAATAAATAAATAAATAAATAAATAAATAAATAAATAAACAAACAAACAAACAAACAAACAAACAAACAAACAAACAAATAAAAACCCCACCCTGTTTTGCCTCAGAGAATTTCAAAATAAAATACTGTACTGTGTGTCTATAACAGTGAGCTCATAATAGGGCAACTCTATCAATATCAAAATGCCACTTAAATAGTTGAGCTAGTTTCAAACTAGATTTTGATTTTCTTTCTCTCTTCCTTACTCCCATTCTTTTTCTTTCTCTTTTCCTTCCTCTCTTTTTTCTATCTGTTTCTCTCTCTTCCTCTCTTCCTCTCTCTCTCCTTCCCTCTCGGTTTCTGGGCAGGTTTGGAAAACTCTGAGTTGATGATGATTTTTAAGTGAGCGATTGCTCACTGCTCAGCTTAGAGGGAACTATGCCGCTGACCCGTTGAGGGTCTTCTGGCCAGCATTGTCCCCTTGGAAAGCCAAAGGACATTCAAATAATAAAGATGCATCAAATTGTGCGTGCTGGCATCTCCGTTTCCCTAAAGGCTGCAGGCCCTGTGGTCAGTGGGTGGGCGGCAGCTGAGGAAAGAGAGGGGAGGGCTTTATCTCATCCCCCCATTGTCTGGGTTGCTTGGCAACTGTGTTCCCATGGAGACATCTGTACACTTCAGAAACCTGGGGACTAAAGGACAAGGCAGCTGACCCCTTCGGAAAGGCAGAAAGGGGATGTTGGGCTGGAACCAGGTGAGTCAGAGGAGTGGGACAGGAGGGGGGGAAGAAGGGGGAGCTGGGGCCCCTCCCTCTGGCTCAGGTAGAACACCTGGAGTCTGCCAGATGTTGCAGAACAATGGTTCCCAGCATTCCCCAGCTGTTGGGGCTGTATTTGGTGATCCCAGCTGCCTCGGGGAACTGTTCCTTTCACTTGGAATATCTTTTGGACCATCTCCCCCCCCCCAATTGCAAAATTTGGATAAATGGGGATGGGCTTGTTTGGTTTGGGTTAGAGAGAGTTTTCCTTCCTTCCTTCCTTCCTTCCTTCCTTCCTTCCTTCCTTCCTTCCTGCCTGCCTGCCTGCCTGCCTTCCGTCCTTCCTTCCTTTCTTTCCCTTCCTTACTTTGTTCCTTTTTCTTATCTTTCCTTCCTTCCCTCTTTTCCTTCCTTCCTTCTTTCCTTCCTTCCTTTTTTCTTTCTTTCTTTCTTTCCCTTTCTTCCTTTCTTTGCTCCTCTCTTACCTTTCCTTCCTTCTCTTCTCCTTCCTTCCTTCCTTCCTGCCTTCCTGCCTGCGTGCCTGCCTTCTTTCTTTCTTTCTTTCCTTCTTTCTTCTTTCTTTCTTCTCTTTCTTTCTTTCTTTCTTTCTATCTTTCTTTCTTTCTATCTTTCCCTTCCTTTGTTCCTTTCTCTTACCTTTCCTTCCTTCCCCTCTTTTCCTTCATTCCTTCCTTCCTTCCCTTTTTCTTTCTTTCTTTGCTCCTCTCTTACCTTTCCTTCCTTCTCCTCTTCTCCTTCCTTCCCCTCTCTTCCTTCCTTTGCTCCTCCCTCTCACTTTTCCTTCCTTTCTCCTTTCCTCTTGTTTTATCATTTATTTCTTTTCCACCCCCCCCTTCCTTCCTTCCTCCCTCATGCCTGCCCCCTCTTTTTATCCTTTTTACTTCCTTTCCCCTTCTTTTATCCTTCCTTCCTTCCTTTCTTTTTCCTTCCTTCTTCCCTTCCTCCACGTTATCCTTCCTTCTCCATCTTGATAAAATTGTTGACATAGACATTGGGTTTTATCTGGTTACTAAGTCTGGTTTTGGGGGCATGGAATGAAAGACATAGGTAAATTTAATCTAAACTTCTGACTCATCCTGCAAGCTAAGGCACCTCCAAAATTAACTCTAATTGCCAAGGTTAATATTAACCAAGATTAATGTTTTGCATGAGTATTACATCTTTAACTTGTTTAAACATGCCGTGTAGACGTAGTCTAAATTGAATTATGGCTTTTTGTGTGTGTGCTGTAAGGACAGCACAATCTAGAAGGGCATAAACTTCTGAAATCTAGTAAAACTTGTTCATTGAGCAATTCTAAAAATGCCAATTGAGTTCAAAGCACAAATCCCATGAATCCAGCTCTAAAATGGCACTTTTCCCAATTCCTTTGGCTGTACAGGAGGAAAATCAGAGTTTTAAAGTATAAATGCTTGTTAAGACCTTGCTTTCTATTTCTTCCTTAATTCATTCTTCCCAAAGGATTTAAATTTTTAAAATGCAAATTTTGTGGTTGGTTTCTTGCCTGGCTGGCTGGTTGGTCAAGCAGTCATTGGATGGAGGGAGGGAGGGATAGAGATAGATAGATTAGACAGACAGACAGATAGATAGTCAGTCAATCAGACACACAGACACATAGACAGACACACACACAGACATAGGTGATAGATGATAGATGACAGATAGATAAATAGGTAGGTAGGTAGGTAGGTAGATAGATAGATAGATAGATAGATAGATAGATAGATAGATAGATAGATAGATAGATAATAAAAATAGAGAGAGAAATGTTTGCTAGATAGATGATAGACAGACAGACAAACAGACAGATAGATATGGTTGGTCATTTGGTTAGATAAATGGATGGATGGATGGATAGGTAGATGAGAGAGAGAGAGAGATTAGATCAATATGGTTGGTTGGTTGGTTGGTTGGTTGGTTGGTTGGTTGGTTGGTTGGTTGGTTGGTTAGATAAATGGAAGGATGGCTGGATAGATGATGGATAGATACTTTGATGGATAGACAGACAAGACAGACAGAGATATTTGGTTGGTTGGTTGGTTGGTTGGTTGGTTGGTTGGTTGGTTGGTTGGTTGGTTGGTTGACTGTTGAACTACTTGGACCAGGACATAAGTAATGACTACCATTCCTAACTTGACAAGCCAATCAAGTTAGCAGGTCACAAAAGGATCACAGTTAGCAGGTCACAAAAGGATCGGAATCTTAGAATCAGAGCGGAGCAGGAGAGAAGGAATGTTTGTTCCATTCAAAGTTTGGCAGCTGCAATTCAGCTATGTCCACCAACATAAGCGTTATTGCCTCCTGGAAGAGAAACAGACTGTGATTAATAACAGAGCGTTGGGTTTTGAGTGTTGTGTTCTAGGTATTCAGTGGCGCATATGACACCTTCTGCTGTAATTAATTGATTCAGGTTTAGGATGCTACAAAATTTGTTGCATTATCTTTGCCTTCTAGAATTGATTTACAGCTTCTGCCTTTATGACAACAAGATACTTATGAACTTAGCTTTGGTTCGAACAAGCAGCTAAAGGAGATTAATGCTTTCGTAGCAAGCGGCAAAAAAAAAGGCACAGCATCCCTCAAAGGTAGGGTTTTATTAAAATATATATGAGCAAACAGTATAAAAAAGGCAAAATGTTAAATAGAGTGATACCTTGTTTTACGAACTTAATTGGTTCCGGGACGAGATTCGTAAGGTGAAAAGTTCGTAAGATGAAACAATGTTTCCCATAGGAATCAATGGAAAAGCGAATAATGCATGCAAGCCCAAAACTCACCCCTTTTGCCTTACGCCACTGGGAATCCCCGCCTCCGGACTTCTGTTGCCAGCGAAGCACCCGTTTTTGCGCTGCTGGGATTCCCCTGAGGGCTCCCCTCCCTGGGAAAACCCCACCTCCAGATGTCTGTGTTTTTGCGATGCTGCGATTTCGCTGAGGCTCCCTTCCCTGGGATTCAAAGCAGCGCCGGGCAAAATGAAGGGAATCCCAGCGAGGGGAGCCTAAGCGAAATCGCAGCATCACAAAACCACGGAAGTCCAGAGGTGGGATTTCCATGGAGGGGAGTCTCAGGGGAATCCCAGCAGCGCAAAAATGGGCGCTTTGCTGGCAACGGAAATCCGGAGGCGGGGCATCCCAGCGGCAGCGGCTTGGGTTCGTAAAGTGAAAATAGTTCAGAAGAAGAGGCAAACAAATCTTAAACACCGGGTTCATATCTCAAAAGGTTCGTATGAAGAGGCGTTCGTAAGACGAGGTATCACTGTATGTCCATTTGTCCATCCCATCCTTCCTTCTAGCAAGGGTCATCTAGCTCTGACGGGCAAATTTTTAGCCTCTTTTAGAAGGGAAAAAGGTTCATCTTATACTCGGAAAATTAGGTACTTTCTTACTTACTAACTTACTTACTTACTTACTTACTTACTTACTTACTCCTAATCTTCCTTCCCTCCTTCTTTTCCTTCCTTCCTCCTTCCCTCCCTCTCACTTTTCATCCTTTCTTACTTTTCTTACTTCTTTATTTCCCTTTCTTCTTCTCATTTCTCTCTCCTTCCTTCTTCCTATCTCTCTTTGCCTCCTTCTTTCTTTCCTCCTTCCCTCCTTCCCATTTCTTCTTCCTTCTTTTGTTCCTTCCCTCCCACCTTTTCTCCTTCCTTTTCTTCCTCCCTTCCTCCCTTCTCCTTTCTTCCCATTGCTCACCTTCCTTCCTTTTTCATTCCCTCCCATCTCTCCTTCTTCCTATTTCTCTCTTTGCCTCCTCCTTTCCTACCTCCATCCTTCCCTCCATTCTCCTTCCTTCCTCTTTTGATCCCTTCCTCTCCGTCCTTCCTTCCTTCTCTCCTTCCTTCCTTCCCTCACCCCTCCCTCCCTCCAATTTTCTCTCCTTCCTTCAACTTTGTATGGACAACTGAGAAACAAAACAAAAAAAACACTTAAAAGCTATTAAAATACAGATGCAATTACAGGCCCATTATGACATTGCCATTAAACCACTTGCAATCTCAGTTATTTCCTGCAGAGCAAAAATAAAATAAAATAAAACCAACCACCAAATGATTTCACAATAATTAAGCAGTTTGCAGGGAGTCAGCTTGAGCTAAAGGATGAGAGGGTTTCAATCGTTTTAATTTTAGCCTTTGTGAAAATTAGCGGAAGATGAAAATAGTGGTTCGTTTTCCCTTTGGGCATTTGAGTTTACACGCCCTCTTTAAAAAAAATCCTATGCAAAAGAGCAGATTTTGGGGGACAACAATATCTGGGTTGCAAACATTGGGGCTCATTGCAACTTTTTGACATTTGCACTCCAAATTTGGGATCCCAACTGTTGAAAACTGTTACAGTGATACCTCGTCTTACAAACACCTCGTCATACAAACTTTTCGAGATGCAAACCTTAAGATTTTTTTGCCTCTTCTTACAAACTATTTTCACCTTACAAACCCACCACCATCGCTCGGATGCCCCGCCTCCAGACTTCTGTTGCCAGCGAAGCACCCATTTTTGCACTGCTGGGATTGCCCTGAGGCTCCCCTCCATGGGAACTTCCATGTTTTTGTGATGCTACACAGAGGTCTGAAGGTAGGGTTTCGAGGACTTCGGTGTTTTTGCGATGCTGCGATTTCACTGATGCTCCCTTCGCTGGGAAACCCCACTTCTGGACTTCCGTTGCCAGCAAAGCGCCCGTTTTTGCGATGCTTGGATTCCCCTGCTGGGATTCCCCTGCAGCATTGCAAAAACACAGAAGTCCGGAGGTGGGGTTTCCCATGGAGGGGAGCCTCAGGGGAATCCCAGCAGTGCAAAAACAGGCGCTTCGGCTGGCAAAGGGGGTGAATTTTGGGCTTGCACACATTAATCGATTTTCCATTGATTCCTATGGGAAACATTGTTTCATCTTATAAACTTTTCACCTTAAGAACCTCGTCCTGGAACCAATTAAGTTTGTAAGACAAGGTATCACTGTACTTCATTGAGTTAGGAATATTTATTTTTTGGATGATTTTTTGGAGGGGGTGTATAAGTTTTTTATTTTTCTGCACCTTAAAACATACATAAATGAAAAAACATACCCCAATCTTAAGCCAAATTGTTGGAAATGTGGAGGAAAAAAAGGGTACGTATTTCCACAATTGGTGGACATGCCCATTTGGTATAAATTACAGAATTGGATAAAAGAAATAATTAAAATCAAATTGGAAATGAAACCTGAAATATTTTTACTGGGTATCATTGATAAAGGCATGAAAAAAGAACAATACTATTTGATTCAACATTTGATAACTCCAACAAGAATATCTATAGCACAGGTTTGGAAAAATGAAGCACTGCCAAACGATAGAAATCTGATTTTAAAAATGTTAGATTGTGCAGAATCAGACAAATTGATATTGCATTGGTTGCCAATCAATTTCCGGTCACAATTCAAAGTGTTGGTTATGACCTATAAAGCCCTTCATGGTATCAGACCAGAATATCTCCAGGATCGCCTTTTGCCGCACAAATCCCAGCAACAGATTAGGTCCCACAGAGTTGGTCTTCTCCGGGTCCCATCAACTAAACAATGTCATTTGGCGGGTCCCAGGGGAAGAGCCTTCTCTGTGGTGGCCCCGACCCTCTGGAACCAGCTCCCCCCTGAGATTAAAACTGCCCCCACCCTCCTTGCCTTTCACAAACTCCTTAAAACACACCTCTGCCGTCAGGCATGGGGGAACTGAGATAATTTCCCCAGGCCTATATTGTTTATGTATGGTATGTTGTGTGCATGTTTTTTTAAATGATGGGTTTTTAGTTTTAATTATTAGATTTGTATTGTACATTGTTTTTTCTATTACTGTTGTGAGCCGCCCTGAGTCTACGGAGAGGGGCGGCATACAAATTTAGTAAGTAAGTAAGTAAGTAAGTAAGTAAGTAAGTAAGTAAGTAAGTAAGTAAGTAAGTAAGTAAGTAAGTAAATTAATGAATAAATAAATAAACAAACAAACAAATAAATAAATAAATAAATAAATAAATAAATAAATAAATTGGAGCTCAGGAAGACACAAGATTTTACCAGGTGTGGAAGGATTTTTACACATGGTTGAACCAAAGAACGAATATAAAGATTGCTGCATGAAAAGGGAATAAACAAAGTTAAAAGTTTTATTTAAGTTAAAGAATAATAGTTTAAATGTGAAGTATATAATTATAGGATTAGATACATACTCGCACATTGAAAGTTTGTAATTAAGTAAACTGGTTATACTTTAAACCGAATAATAAACCACAGGTAACATTACCGTACAAGAGAACTGGATGAGGCTGTCGGGGTGACAGCTGGTGGGGAGGGGATATGTAAAGTCTTTGTGTATTGTTGTGTATATGTCATTTATATGTAAATAAAAAAATTTTTTTTAAAAAAGTAAAAGAAAACACATACCATATTTTTCGGAGTATAAGGCGCACAGGAAAATAAGACATATCTTAGTTTTTTGGGAGGAAAATAGGGAAAAGAATCTGCTTACCAGGTATTTATCTGGTTAGCATCCTTAGTCTGGTCAGCTTCAGCACATTATTTTATCCCCTGGTTAAGGGCTTAATTTTTGTTTTATTCTGAGAGAGTAACAATGAAAGACCTTGCAAGCCAGTAGGAGCTGGGAACATCATGAGAACCTGGAAAGAAACAGTCAGCAAGTGGAGCAATGGAAAAAACCTTGCAAAGACTTAGGGCTTGGAAAACATTCTTGGCAGAGAGTAATAAGGAAAGAGCTTGCAAGCTGGGAAGAGCTGGGAAGATTGTTAGCACCTGGTTAGGGCTGGAAAGAAACCTTTGGAGCAAGTTAGAGCAATGAAAAAAACCCTGCCAAGACTTAGGGCTTGGAAAACATTCTTTGCAGAGAGTAACAATGAAAGAACCTGCAAGGTAAGAGCTGGGAAGATCGTTAGCACCTAGTTAGGGCTGGGAAAAAAGAGCTTCAAAAAAAGCTGCATTCAGAGTATAAGACCAGGGGTGGGCTGCTGCCCAGGGGGGGACACAGTGGGGTAGCGAAAATGGAGTTCCACCCCAGAGCACTCAATTTGCACTGAAAGTTGAAAAAAATGCAGTGCATCCTGCATAAGCCACGCCCACAGTGTGGTAGTTAAAATTTTAGTAGCCCTTCACTGTATAAGATACATCTGAAATTTCAGCTTCTTTTTGTTCTGCCAGCGTGTCCCAACTGCCCATAATTACAGAGCAATTAGTCCAGAAAGACACACACCACATGATAGAAGGAAAACCAAAAGTCTTTATCAACAGAAAAGCAGAAAAAACTCCCTTTTTAAATGTCAAAGGGATTTTCTGGTAAACACAAGGCACAGGTTAAATGCAATCCAATTTCTCACCCAGTAACTGGGAAATTGAGTCCAATTCCAAAGTCCAGAAAGGCCACACACAGTCTTGAACAGGGAAACAGCAAAACCACGATCTTGATGAAACTATGAATCAGATAAACTTCCACAAGGCTAAACCATCACGCTGCTCTTTTTATCTGTAGCACTAATTACAGCAGCCCCACCCAACCACAGGTGGCCTCACTTATCTCCTGTAATAATGCTTCAGTTGTTCTCTCCTATGCATCACTCTACGCATGCGTGGGTCCGTCATACGTTCTTGTTCAGAATCCAGGATGATACAGATGATTTATCTCCTCCTGGGCTGTCTGCCAAACTCCCCTCTTCCCTGTCACTCACGCTTCCTTTGTCAGAGGAGCCTTCGTCGGGAGAGTCTGTTGGGAGCAAAACAGGCCTGTGGCATGTGGATGTTTCTCCCACATCCACCTCCACATTCCTTGGGGCAGGAGCTGGGCCAGAGCCAACCACAACACTTTTATTCCGAAAAATATGATAACTCCACCAGAAAAAGTACAACATACTCATAGACAAAATTTTACAGGTGCACAGATTTGGCTAGGCTGACTATGGAGCTTAAATAATTCAGAATACTGTGAAACATGGAACAAATGGTACAATTTGATTAGGGGAAAAAAGAAAGGATTGTGAAATGATGGATGAAAAAATACGAATTATGTACAGTGATCCCTCGCTACTTCGTGGTTCATTTTTTGCAGATTCGCTACGTCACGGGTTTTCAAAATGGGCTTAAATCCGTTAAGTCCATTGAAAATTTTAAATCCGTATTAAAATTCTTCTACAGTACTACTGGACTCTATTAAAGAAACTGGTAGAATATCACATGTAGTTCCAGCTGAGAAACATTATAGAATGACTGTTTAATGCAAAGGATGGGGTTTAAAAGTCCAAATACTCGTTAAATACATTAAAAAAAAAATCTTTCCTCTACTTCACGGAAATTCATTTTTCATGGGTGGTCTTGGAACGCATCCCCTGCGAAAAATGATGGATGGATGGATGGATGGATGGGTTTGTTTGTTTGTTTGTTTGTTTGTTTCTCTATCTATCTATCTATCTATCTATCTATCTATCTATCTATCTATCTATCTATCTATCTATCTATCTATCTATCATTTATTTATTTATTTATTTATTTATTTATTTATTTATTTATTTATTTATTTATTTATTTATTTATTTATTTATTTATTTATTTATTTATTTATTTATTTATTTATTTATTTATTTATTTATTTATTGGCTTTGTATGCCGCCCCTCTCCGCAGACTAACAGGCGGCTAACAACAGCAATCAAACAGCATATAATAATAATCCAATACTAAAACAGTTAAAAACCCTTATTATAAAACCAAACATACATACAGACATACCATGCATAAAATTGTAAAGGCCTAGGGGGAAAGAGTATCTTTGTACATGTGATGATTGTACATATAAAATTTATATAATTGAGTAGATGTAATGTAAGAAAATGGGCATGGATCTGTGTTGAGTTATTCTGATGTTCTATAAATAGGGGGGGGGGAACAATAAACTAAACTTTTTTTTTTAAGAAACCCTCCTTGGATTATTTTTCCTCTCAACAGCTTCCAAACCTGGCTGAAAAGTGAGCCATCATGGGTGATGCTAGAAATCTACAGAGGAACAAGGCGGCCGCACGGTTTCGGGGATATTCCTGCGATACGAGCAAGATGACCCCCGAGCATAAAGCACGCTACTTGGCCTTTGCCGATCCCAGCAAGCCAGATGTGAAAACGATGCTGGCCACAACTCTTATGAAAGACAGGAAAGCCCAGGACAGTCGGCAAAAGGAACTGGAAGATAAAAACCTGATCGGGGTCCTCAAGGCTTCCGAAGCGCGGAACCGCCTTCGAAACTCAAGGCTCCAGTACCAGAATTTGAGAGTGAGTGGGCGCAGGTTTTCTGCTTAGAATAAGAGAATAAGAAGGGGCCTCGGGGGTCTTCCAGTCCAACCTCTGGGCTGTGGCCCACTATTGGGTGGTGAGCTGTTTGGAATGGAATAGAATAGAATAGAATAGAATAGAATAGAATAGAATAGAATAGAAGAATAGAAAATATGGAATGGCATGGAATGGAATGGAATGGAATAGAATGGATTGGATTGGATTGGAATGGAATGGAATAGAAAATATGGAATGGAATGGAATGGAATGGAATGGAATGGATTGGATTGGATGGGATTGGAATGGAATAGAAAATATGGAATGGAATGGAATGGAATGGAATGGAATGGAATGGAATAGAATAGAATAGAATAGCAGAATGGAAAATATGGAATGGCATGGAATGGAATGGAATAGAATGGATTGGATTGGAATGGAATGGAATAGAAAATATGGAATGGAATGGAATGGAATGGATTGGATTGGATTGGATGGGATTGGAATGGAATAGAAAATATGGAATGGAATGGAATGGAATAGAATAGAATAGAATAGAATAGAATAGAATAGAATAGAATAGAATAGAAGAATAGAAAATATGGAATTGCATGGAATGGAATGGAATGGAATAGAATGGATTGGATTGGATTGGATTGGAATGGAATGGAATAGAAAATATGGAATGGAATGGAATGGAATGGATTGGATTGGATGGGATTGGAATGGAATGGAATAGAAAATATGGAATGGAATGGAATGGATTGGATTGGATTGGAATGGAATAGAAAATATGGAATGGAATGGAATGGAATGGAATAGAATAGAATAGAATAGAATAGAATTCTTTATTGGCCAAGTGTGATTGGGCACACAAGGAATTTGTCTTTGGTGCCTAGGTTCTCAATGTACATAAAAGTAAAGATACGTTTGTCAAGAATCATGAAGTACAACACTTAAAGATTGTCATAAGCTACAAATAAGCAATCAAATCATATTAGGAACCAGTCAATATAAATTGTAAGGATACAAGCCACAAAGTTACAGTCATAGTCATAAATGGACATTATTATTACATCATCATCATCATCATCATTATTGTTGTTGTTTTGTTTTTGTTATTATTGTTGTTGTTGTTTTTGTTGTTGTTGTTATTAGTTGT